>NW_024427332.1:0-42893 GCF_017639655.2 Falco naumanni | reverse complement strand
AAAAAAATAATCACAGGCCCCCCTGATTCCTGGATTAGCCTTATCTTTTGTGCTTACAATGTACATGGATTTATCTGGAGCTCAAAACCTTCTCCAAAATGCAGTTTGCAGGTCACTGGTCACTTCCTAGCCTCAAGAACACCTCTAGATTCCTATCTTCCATTCAATACATTAACACACCACACTACAGACCTTGCCTGGGCAGAAAGAACGAGCAGGAGACCAGGCACGCAGCACTGGAGTTTTTGAACTTTGCTGCAACCTTTGTAGCGCACAAAACATCTGTATGACAGATCCTTCACCGTGAATCGAGAGGATATGAGTAGCAGAAAAAAAAAAAAATAATATATTGTCCCTCAATTGAAGTATCACCA
The DNA here is from genome assembly GCF_017639655.2 of Falco naumanni. Classification (NCBI taxonomy): domain Eukaryota; kingdom Metazoa; phylum Chordata; class Aves; order Falconiformes; family Falconidae; genus Falco; species Falco naumanni. The sequence goes on along the minus strand of NW_024427332.1, from coordinate 42,519 downwards.
AAGACACTGACCAGGTAAGGGTACTGACCAGAGAAGGGTTAACAGGGAGTTTATAAGTGTGACTTGTTCGGGTTTTAAGGGGGGTCCGAACGCTTTAAAAAAAAACCCAAAAGTGCAGACTGGCCAAGTTATAACAAAAGTAGTTCTTCATTATTCAGGGATAACAAATAGTAAGTATTTTAAATATTCAGATCACAAAGCATGCAATAACTTCATCTTTCATAAAAGTTTCAGCTGCTAATAAAATAAGCCCACAGGGTCTATGTTGGGCATTTCAATCATTTACATCTCTTCTCCCTGCTGGTACATGTACTCTACACACAGCGGGGTTTCTTTCTTTTCTTTTTAAAGTGGACCTTTGTTTCTTATTTCCTACGACACTGCACTGTTCAATTTGCTCAAGTAAATCATCCCTTGTTTAGGCTATACTGGCAGTTAGCAAGACATCCTGGCTCCTCCTTTTAGACTTTTAGAATTCTTGTTACGCCACTGGTTTCTCATCAGTCCCCCGTTTACCAAAAGATCTTTTTCAAATCAAAGCTTGTAACCGCTTTACTGTTTACTCTTCTGTAGCTAAGACAGTACTTCTTAATAACAAGCTAGCTTAAGCTAGTTTTATTTTTGCTTTACCTGTAACAGCCTGTTCCATACATGCAAGGTGTCCTCTTACGCTTGTTGTGTTTGGAGCTTTCTGGAGTATCTGCACTTCTGGTTGAATCAGAAATCTCAGTCTTGTAATCCAGATTTGCATCAGGCTCAAGAATCCCCTCGTGGGCACCAAAAGATTGGGAAGTCCTGCCCCAGTGAGCTTGTTGGCTTGTAGAACCAGTAATCTGCTCTTTCTTTTCTGTTTCCTCAATTCTATTTTCTTTACTGGAGATCTGACCTACTCTTTTAGACAATTTACTATGCAGCTGCCTATCTTTTTTTTTCCAGAGAACTTCCAGGGGTTTTTGTTCCGGTCTTGCCATTTCCTTCCATGTTTCTCATGGTATTCTCAAGAGGAAATCCAGATGCATTCTGTGGAACAAGGTTACATTTTGAAGGACCTGAAAATGTACACGCTTCAGAATTAAAAGCTTTAAGGTCAACTCCGCATCATCGTTCCTGTTTTCAAGGGAGAGAATCATAGAAGAGCCCAGGTTGGAAAGGACCTCAAAAGATCATCTGGGCCAGCCTTTAAAATCTTCTACCCCACTTTCCAAACTCAAGTTAGCTGCTAAATACACCTGCTGAATGAAAGGCTCAAGTTCAGAACACACACGCACTTTAAAGGAAAACTTATTCTAGAGCTCCCGTCCTCAGCTTCAGTTCCCTCACGACACGGTCAGGCTCCTCTCTCACCACCTCGTTTGTGAATAGTCCAAGGACTTCAGTTTACACTAACTTTCGATTAGAAGTACTGCTCCTGAAAAATGAATGCGGATTATACATGTGACGATACAGTAGCCTCTATAAGAACGTACCCTCCTATACAATAATCAATTTCAATCCCTTAAATAGCAAGCTAGATGGAAGATATCTATTTATCTATATGCAGGAGATACAGGGAATTCATGACACACACCTTGAGCTTAATCCCACCCCAATAAATCTTAAACGCTTCAGCTTGTGACTCTAAATCATACAAGAGTTTGTCAGTAGACACCATTAAGTAAAAATTTCCCTTTTGACAAATCTTGCATTTTAAAGTTTGGAACACACGTCCGCTGAAAATAAGAGATGTGTGCTTTAGAAAAAGGATACGAGATACGTAACCAAGACAAGAGCACTGTCCCAACAACTGAGACGTCACCCAGAAGCAGACCTGTATCGAAGGCTGAACTACTTTGGTACATTACCAAACTATTCAAAAGTTTCTGCTCTCTACAGTTTGTGATCTAAGTTCCTCCTCCAGGAGATGTATACTTAGTTTACATGGATGTGTTTGGCAGAGCTGGAAAATCAGGTGGCAGTTACCTATTTGATTTTGTTCCTTTCAATGCAAGCCTCATAAACTGTTAACCAAAACCCGAGGCAATTACATTTGAGCAGCGGGGTGATTAAGAAAGGGCAAAGTCAGAATTAGTATCAAATGATCCAGACAGCAGCATATTTAGTAAGTCGGCTTGGAGACAAAGGTGACTTTTTTTATTAAGACTCCCAAAGTAAGGCTCAGTAAACAACTGCCGCTTAGGAAATAACCCTTCATTTGCAAAGCAGAACTAAATGACTCTAATTTGCCACTTCCACTTGTGACTTCTCTGCTACATACTTCATACTGCGTATTACATGCCTGTATTGTATGTAATGAGACTAAACACTTCCACGGGCATGATGATGACGACTAGTTAAAAAACAGGTCGTAATCAAAGAAAACCAAAGACAACAGCGCTACTGGCACTCGCTATGACACACGTGTGACCTCTCTGCCATCTGGTGGCTGCCGGCACTTAAAAGAACTAAGAATCTTTTCAGTTCCTACCCTACAGGACATTTTCTCAGTTGCCTTAATTATGACAGCAGCAGCGTGATTCTGGTTTTGATATCAAAATGCCAGTCTTTTAGAGCTCTCTAAGATTATTACTTGTGCTTGAACTAACCTACTATTTTTTCTGCAAAGTTCTGAAGGCAAGTACACTGTGCTTCAGATAAGAAATATTTCTAGAACGATCAGGAGAAAATAAGTAAGGCTTCACAGAAGCTCACAAGTCAGAACACTTCTTCAGATAAAAAGAGCCACTACTTTATATCCCAACTATCCCGAAGGGTACGCTCGCCATGAGTAACGCGTTTCAGCTAACCTTAAGATTTAATTAAAAAACAAAACCCTAAGAGTTTTCAGTGTCAAAATCCACAAAGCATTATCTAGTAACGGGATTGTAAGTGTTTTATAGATCCTAGAACAGATCCAGGCAATTCTAATGCTAGAGATTAGAAACACCTCCCCCAGGCTGTTCACTTACAGGAAAAGTCAGTGAAAGCCTCAGTTTGCTCTCACCAAAATACTGTTTCACTTTGATAACGATCCTCCTCTTTTCATTACTAGCAGCATTTCACTGCCTATAAACGCAGCTGTAATTTGGGGACACACAGAGACTGACCAGCTGAAGCGTCTGTTCGCTTCTTGCCACAGAGCATTTTGGATTTCAGATTACTTTTTCTTGTCTGTCCTTCTTTTTTGACTCAGATTTTGAGATCGTGGCACAAGCACACTCCATGCTACCTTTCTTCAAAGCGCAGCAGTTGCTACGCCATGTACCATCTTTCCCTGACCATAAAACTTTACCGAGAACGGCACGAGTTTGGGCAAAGTCCAGTACCACATTACATCAGTGTCATACCATCACCTATCCCTAAAAGGTTCTCGGAGAAAGAAACCACACACCAAGCCACTCCTAGGACCAGTACTTTGGCTCATGTCTACCAGCCTCTTGCTGTAAAGCTGAAAAGTCTGGTATTCCTGTGGAACTTTGGGAGCCAAAGTTCCAGATCCCAAGGAAGAAGTGCAAAAAACCTACTCTCATGAAGGCTTCCACCGTCCTCGCTATAGAGCTCTCCAATGGACTGGCATTTCAAAACAACTGCTGAACAACAAATTACAAGCAGAACACACGTAGACCCAGCCTTCAACACCACACTGTGAGCTACATTCTCAGTTTTTGAAATACCACGGTTCTTCCCTGAGCCAAAACATTACCTGAGATGAAGGGACAGGCATGGAAAGACAGCTCCTTTTCCCCGCATCTTGCTCTTCACCTTCAAAATCCTCTGCAGTTTCTTCAGAAGCTGATCTCTTTTTCTGCTGCACATTTACTTCCGGTTTTAATGATGCCGTATTACTTTTTCCTCCTCTCCCTTGGCCTTTTTTCATTCTACTACCTTAAAAGAAAAACAAAAGGGTTCTTTTGGAATGCAACTTTTTACAGTGAAATCCTGACCACATTAGAAATCTAAATCTGCGCTGAAGCAGAACATTGGGCAAAAAGCACGAGAAGTAGCAGCGCTGGGCATGTGCTGTTTCAACCACACATTTTTCATTCCCTGCTTACAGGAATAAAAAGCATATTTTAGAATGAAACAGATGCTTGAGGGGCAAATTTGCAGGAAAACAATAAATATGTGGCAAAGGATATTCGGGATTGACTGTCTCAGTGCCACTGACAAGTTCATTTCCACAATAGGAGCGGATCAGTAAACTACACGGTCCAAGGACAACTTTTACCACACATCTTTTGTGTTAGTATCACCTCAGATAACCACTTTATGCACACAAACATCAATTAGGACACGGCAAAATCAGGGTATGCCCACCTGCCTAGTCACCCACATCACAGCCCATTATTTCATCGGCCAGTAACCAACAGAAAGACAGCGAACGTTGTGCCTCCCGTTGGAAAGCTTCACAGCTCAGAAAACCGCAAGATCTCTGTCCTGAAGTGCTATTGCTGGATATACAGCTGGGAGACAGCCAGGGCCAGACAGCTCCATCTGCTGCAAAACGCATGCAGAAGGAAAATACTTGATGCCATTTTGCAAGACTTCAAAAACTCTCCCCCTTCAAAAAATAGCCATGTGCCAGAGTCATGTTTACAAAGCAAGGAACGGTTCAAATTTTAATGTTTGACTTCAAAATCACAAATCACTGTTACCTTCCCAGTAAGAAGACAGACAGGGGGAGAAGAAAAACAAAAAAGGGGCAGCCTCTTAGTTTTACTCTCTACCTTTCTACCTTCCCACCCAATATCACCTTAGCAAGATGCAAACCGTTCCACAGTTTTAAGGAAATATTTTAGATTTGCAGAAGAGATCGGTTGTTTTATTAAAGCAGCCCATCCTAAACTAGAATCATTCCCTCACATAGGGATTTTTTAAACAGCTCCAGCAGTGTTCATACATATCCCTAGCTCCCCCAAGGTCAGGCCTTCAACAGCACACAGGTGTCCCCGGCCCACACAGCTTCAAATCTCTACAGCTACCTGACCAAAGCGTTCAGCCTTTGAAACAAGCATTAGATACACATACATATCAAAAAGTACAGTACTTGCGGAGACAAAACAAACGAAACCCCTCACCCTACACACATACACCCCCTCCAAAGGCAAGAAAGCAATCACGCTAGCGCAGGACCAAAGACAGTCAGCAGAGGTCCTCTGGTACCTGCAATTTTTATATCCGAGGGAATAAGCCAGCAGGGAACAGTCTAGAGTTTGAAAGGGGAAGTAAGGGGGGGAAAACTTTTGTAAGTTCCTGGTACTTTTGTAAGTTCCATCCAAAATGGAACTATTAGGCATGCATTCATATTCTTGTAAGGGAATGAAAATTTTGGATTTTGTTTTTCTAAAACCAGGGAAATATGCACTTGACAAGTAATTTAATTAAGTCAAGTACACAAGGTGAGTTTCTGGTGATACAGAGTGAGGCTCTAACAGTTAAAACAGAGACCTTTATATGCAAGTGCTTTTTGTCTCTGGTTTTTTAAACAAGCATTAGGAAGATGGAAGTTAAGGGGGGGAAAAATTTTGACTCACATTCTGAACTGCCTACCAAATGAAACTATTGAAAATAGTTTCACTTTCAAATGAAAATTTGAAAAAATGCTGCTGTCTGGATCATTTGATACTAATTCTGACTTTGCCCTTTCTTATCACACCCGAGGCAATTACATTTCAGCAGCGGTTTTGGTTAACAGTTTATGAGGCTTGCATTGAAAGGAACAAAATCAAATAGGTAACTGCCACCTGATTTTCCAGCTCTGCCAAACACATCCATGTAAACTGATCAGAAAGAGCTCTGTCACACCCAGGACTGATGACAAAGGAGGCAGAAGTCAGTCTCTGTTGGCTGCCAGGCATGGAGCACGGGAAGAGAAGGAACAAATTAATACTTTCTATCACCACCATTACAATTACAGTTATATCAAAGCACATAAATATATATTGGTGTGCAAACGTACTACACTGCAAACCTACCTCCTTCCCTTAGAGGCTCAGAAATCCTCTGAACCAGGGGGTCTCTTTCCAGCATCCAAGATGGAAGCACTCTCTTTCTTTGAATAGATTTTGATGGTTTGCTTTCATTATCGCCAGAAAGAGGAACCTGAAAAAACATTTACTCTTTAGTACCTTTTCCCAGTTACAAAAGAGGGGAGGAAGAAATAGATGACAAGTTTGTACCAGTTATGCCCTTCAAATGCAGCCTGGACAACTACCTACTTTTTGGATGGTGTCCATTGCCTGAAATTATTTTTTTTTTCCCCACACTTCCCCCTCACTCAGAAAAAACAACATCTATAGAAACCTTCATGCAGTTAAAAAACCTCCTTAGACCTTTGGAGGAAATATCTGAAAGGCTACAAACTTCAATTTTCATAGAAGAGCCTTACCAGCACCTTGCTATAGAGTTTCCACATGTAGAGGTAAAGACAAACAGCAGGTTTAACAAACAAACACCTATTTGTCAAAAAAAAAATTCCCAACCAATCAACTAAAAACCCAGAAAAGTCTTGCTACCCTTCTTTCAACTTACTTCTCTAGAAATGAACCACACTCTAAACCTTGGCTGCAAAAACAATGCAAATACACCAAAGTCATGTTCGACACATATTTCTTTACTGCAAGTAATGCCATCGGTTTGAATCTTTACTTACTAAAAGGTAAGTAGCCATCCAGGGATCTCAGCTACAGTAAAGGCTGATACTTCATTTGTTATATGCAGTTATTATCTACTATACAATGATGTTGACCCACGTGTCCCTTCTAACTGGATACACAACAGAAGATCTAAGAAAAATCCCACTTGCTCCATACACTATTTATCAGACTGTCTGAAAGCCACTTGACTTGGTAACATTTTCAAAAAGCAAAAGATGGTTTTTTTGAAAACTCTGTTTTGCTGGACAGCATGCTGGCTACCAGAGAAAAACTGGAGGGCTGGTTGTTTGGCTGTGTGTTTGTAATGGATCTTGACAACACAGCTCCATCACAGCTGTACGACTCAGATGAAATAGGCTGCTAGGACGCAATAAACAGACACTATTTACAGGCAGCACAAGGTATCTGCAGGGCAACTACAGGCTCTCCAGAGAGACATTTTAGAGGCTTCTAGGCGGGTTGGAAGAACAGTCATTCATTCCCCTGGACCTTCACAAGTCCTGACAGGGCAGTAACTGATGCAGACCACACAACTGAACTGGACTTTGTTCTGTAGTACTGAACTCAGCTACAATATTGTTAGTTCAAAACATTCTTGTAGCAATGGCAATTTTTTTATATTTGAGAGGTTTTATATTTGAGAGATATATATTACTACTGCAGCGTAATTATCATAAACAGAAATACACAACAGAAATGTATTTATATACTCGTAGAGTAAGCCATCCCAATCAATGAAACAACAGATATAAGTTCACAATTTTGACTGTTGTAATACTCTATTAAAAAAAATGCAACACCCTTTTAATTTTCAACACATGCTTACAAACATTAAAGTAAAATCTGAAGCACTCACCAAACATGGCTCCTCCAGAGCGGCACCACAAAGGGATCCTCTGCGGCCGAGCGCTCAGGGGCTCCTCAAATGCTGCACCATCAACGGCTCACCAGCGTGGCACCACCAACGGCTCCTCCGATGCAGCAAAGGGGCTCCAAGAAGAGCTGGGCACCAACAAACTGCTCCTCCGGTGCTCCTTGCTAAACACTGCTCTGCTGGAGCGGCACAAAGCCATCCTCTGGAGAGGGGCCAGGACACGATCCTCCGGCGTGGTGACACCAGGACGCCTCCAGGACCGCAAACACCAAGAGCTTTGCTGCGGCGAATGAAGAGACGGGACGCAGCTCGATGCAAGCAAATGTCAATTTATTGTACAGAAGCACGAGTTTCTAGACACGTTCAGAAGCTGCGCGTTTTAAACAGATTGGCTCTTGAAGCTCAGCATTGCATACTGGGCAATCCCCGACTGGTGGTTAACTGCCAGCAGCTAACAGCAAGGTGGTACCTTTCCTTGGCGCCAGGCGCCACCCGTCTCCCACTCCCCTGTGCTCTGTAAACAGGTCTCATCATGTTAATTGCTGTCTAGACAAGCTCCAGCACATCCCCCTCAGCTAACCGATTGCCGCGCATGGTCCTAGTTTCCAGCCCGCTCCTGCATCTCCCCCTTCCTGCTGCACAAAAAGAACCTTGGAAACCGAACGAGTAAAAACAAGGTATAAGTAATAGAACAAATAAAAAAGCAACTAAGACACATTATCAATGTCAAACTAACCCACTGTCTGTGTTCCACACAATTTGACAATTTCCCCTTTTTGTTTTTGAACAGCTGGTACCAGGTTTGCCATGTTCTGCAGGGCCCTTGCAAACATCACAGCAACCAAGGGAACAGCAAACAAACAATCCTGCCAATTGAGGGAATGGATGCCAAAAAGGCTGACATTTTCTCAGATTTTGATACCATGTTGCTGCAACGGGGCGCCTAAAATCCACGCAGCGCATACCATCAAAATCCTCACAGCCACTGTCCCTGAACCAACAACAAAAAGCAGTGGCAATTTTGACTCACCTTCTGAACTGCCTACCAAACAAGGTGATTTAACTCTTTAATGCTTTCCCTGCTGTTACTCCGGGAAACAGAAGAACCGCTGCAATAGTTCCCATCGTAGCCTCCTACTACATTAGCATCTACAGAAAGACAATTATCGACATTCAAAGTGTAAACAATATCATCTTCTTTTGGATTAACATTATACATAGGTGGAAGGGCACACCAAACAAGAACTGGTTCAGTCAGAAAGTTGGAAACATAGCATGCCTTCTCTGAACATACCTCTGGGGTCATTCCCTTCATTCCCTCTCTTTTTCATGCAAAGAGACACACTTTAGCATAACAGAGAAGCCCCTATTTACATCTCTGAGCCCGGACACAAACCGCAGCTGTATGCTCCACCAGGCTCAGGGCAGAAACCATTCATGCAGTTACATAGCTATATATCACTACAAGCGTGCAGACACCTATTAAACACTAGATAACCATGTTTATCTTTCCTAGTCTCCTTCACAATACCTAGCTCTTCTCTCATCTCTTGTTAGGTCAAAATATTCTCCAGCTTCCTCTCCTATCTCTCTCTTCAGACATTCTCTGTCCTCTTCTTTGCTTGTTAATTGCGAGGAGGCAAAGGGGGTGTGTAGCTGGGTGACCACGACCTGCTTTATGTTACAATCAACTAAACACTGAATACAGGAAAAAAAGGCATGGGAGACATCAGGCAAACGTCAATAAGGTGGTTAAAGGTAATTATAATAAATCCTGTAATACTTTTGAGTCATGGCCCAAAGTTTCCCAGCCGTGAGAAGAGACCAAAGGCATCCCGCCCCTGGCTCTGTTGCAGATCTTTGCTTTAAGGCTTTGAAGTTTTGTATACTTTTGTAAATTAATTCACAGTGGTCACTCAGATTCACGTAACACATCCTATCAAAGCCTTCACACTTGTGTCCCTGTGCTAATAATAAAAATCAGTAGCAACTCGGTTCTGTAGCAACATATGATGGACAGAATCAACATCTGTTAATAAGCCAGAAAAAAACACACCAGCATTTGTGATGTGCGGAATTAGACTCTATAACTCGAAAGTTATAAAGTAGGTGTGTTTATTGCGCGCAGATGCACGGGGGATCGCTCCTCCACAAGCCTGCATACCCGAAGTGACGAACCATCCTACATTTATACAATGAAATAAATGAATATTCAATTAACGCCTATACATATTCGTTACCTAAACCCCGCTTCCTATATCAGTCCTTTCCTGGAACGTGGTGGTCTTGCAGGGTTGTAGGTGATTCATGTCCTTGCGACCATCCGATCTTCTCCAGCAAGGAGACTTAGCACTCCCTCCCTCTAGATAGCATTGGAATATCTCTCATCCTTTTCTCTTTCTTTTTTTAATAGCCCCTTTGTTAGAGGAAGAGGGGCAGGCGTCTCCTCAAAACTGTAGTTGTCTCCTCAGAGCTGTGTGCCTATGTGACCAGACACCGCACCCATGACCAGTCACCACATTCCTGGGCAGACATATACAATCACAGTCGGTGTTCCATCGTCCCCATTTCACACTATTTCTCCATATCAATCCCCCCTTTTCTATTAAATTAAGTAAATTCTTTTACTTAAGCAGTCTTCCCGAATGATATAAAGCATCATACATAAGTGTTACCCTTTTAAACATTCTCCAAACCCACAAATATAACATAATGGCTAGTATTAAGGAAATTCCTAAACTGATCAATAAGATCACAATGGGGTGTACCCATAGTGTTAAGAATTGATTCATCTTTTCTACCTGGCCACTCGATTGTGGTCGGTATGGGGTATGTAATTGCCAATCTATTCCTAGATGGGGGCTGATCTGTTGCACTATTCTGGACACAAAATGTGGTCCTCTATTCGAGGACATTACCGCTGGGACTCCAAACCTAGGTATTATCTCTTGGAGCAGTATTTCGGTCACTTCCCGGGCTTTAGCAGTTCTGCATGGGAAGGCTTCTGGCCAACCTGAAAAGGTATCTGTTAGTACCAATAAATATCGATACCCCCCTTTTCAAGGAAGTTCCGAGAAATTGGGTCTGCCAATGTTGCACTGGAACATTTCCTCTACTAATGTTCCCTAGTTTCATTTTATTTGCTTTATTGGGATTATTGCGTAAACACATTTCACATTGCTGAGTCACCTGTTTTATTACAGTATACAAGTTTTGCCCTATCAATTTCTGATTTAGACTTTTATATAAAGCATCAGCTCCCCAATGCGTCTTATTAATAATAGGGCTGTGGTCCATATTAAATTAGATGGTACCACTATATGACCAGCCCTTAAATAAGTCCACTTACTTAATTTTATTTTATCATTCATGTCCTGAATTCTCTTTAAGTTTTCTTTAGAATAGTTTGGCTCCTGATCTGTACTTACAGTTTGGATTTTATCGTCTGGTATTAAGGATAATTCCTCCTTTCCTACCTCCTCTGTTACTCGTCTGGCCTCATGGTCGGCCAGGCGGGTTCCAATTTCCAAATCAGTGCAACAATGGGCCATCTTATGTCCTTCCTTCCTGGATGATCCTCTTATAACAGAGGGGGCCATTCCTCACATCAAGGTCTGGCATGGCATATGTTCCCACCGCTCAACGCCTACTGGGTTGCAGCCAACAGCAGAATTCAAGATTCTTCTTGGTGGCAAACACAGGGGCCAACCCAGTCTTGCCCTTGACTATGGTAGGAGGCACCTGACCAACCTTATTCCTTGTATTTCGTTGTCAATGCAGATGACGTGCGGAAAGCAGACTCCACAATCTGTAAGATTGTAAAGTAGGTATGTTTATTCAGCGCTGGGCAGCACGGGGGAGTAGTCCCGCCAAAACCGTGCGCGCCTGATACGAAAACTTGCTCTGTTTTTATAAGACAACTCATTACATATTCATAATATGATGTAATACGCCTATACATATGCATTACCTATCCCCGCTTTGTATTAAGATTAGTTCTGCAAGTCATTTCATATCTCTCTCCCGACTGAGTTTGCGCAGTGTCCCCTGGTGGTGGTCGTCAGGGGTCCTGAGGATGAAGGCAGGTGAGTCTTCCTCGTGACCCCCACATCTGGCGCAGGCTCAGTAACGTCCTGCTCTTTGTCCAAACCGCAGAACCAGCTTTGGCTTGTTCTTGCAAGGTTGTAATCTTTCTTTGGACTTATATGGTCATAAAGCTGGACTTATATGGTCATGAAGCCCTTTACTCCCGTACACCTTATCACAGTACCCAAGCAAACCGTGTAAGATCTGGCAAACAGCTTAAATTTTACAACTTTTACCCTAAACAGCTAAACAGACTATTACAATTGTTAATCTCTACCCTATCTCTTACCCCCCCCCTCTCTATCAGTCCCCCCTTTTCAAAGAAATTAGTAAATTCTTTTACTCAGACTCGAAGTATTGATTAGATTCCAATTTTTGTCGCAGTTGATTTCTCTTCCATTCGCTATAGGAATTTCCAGTTCCCTTAAAACACCAAAATCCACAACGGACAGCTATACTAATAATTAAAAATAGAAAGACAATTACAATGATCATTACAAATAATTGTTTTAACCATGTTAGATTGGGCAACCAGGATGTCAATTTCTCCCATAATTCAAAAAAACTCCAAGAAGTGTTGTCTTGTGTCACTTTATGTAGAATATTTACTTGTTTCCTTATTTCTTGGAGGTCCTCGGTGATTCGCCCGCTCTGATCTGCATACATGCAACAATCTACACTGATCACAGTGCATACCCCTCCTTGAAAGGCTAATAGCAAATCTAAGGCCATACGATTCTGTGATACTATTTTCGATAAGTCAGTAACTTCCTCCTGGAGTGCCAGGAGGGCATCAACTGTTCTATTTTCCACTGTTTCTATTACAGCTGAGATGTTTATTATTGCCTTTTCCAACTCACAGAGTTTCATCTGCACATCCCATAACAAGTCACTGTCATGGCAAAACACACAGATTTACATTAGTAGATCTACTACAGAGTGTATTTTATTTCAGGTTTTCTGCCAATATCCCCACAGCCTTGCTGACCAAGGGATATTGTTTTTATCTGAACTGGGCAAGCCTCCCCCTTATCATTTTTACTGTAACAGGTAAAGCATTTTTCACCTTTTATTTTCGGATACACCTGGTTAAAAATTTATTTTACTTCAGGGAGGTCCTCTTTTCCTCTTTTCTGTTGAATTAAAGATAAGCTTAATATTTCAATTACTTGATCATTTTTAACTTTTAGTTTCATTTCTCCTTCTTTAAACGTCTAGATATTCTAATAAATCTCATCCCAACAAAGATTTTGGTGAATTTGGCATTCTTATTTGTTTTCTTAGTTTGTACTTTAAAGGTTTCAGGATGTTTTCCTGGTGGCCAGCAGCTCCCACAACTGTAACAATTTTTTTTATTATTATTATTATTTTTTTACTGAAGTTTAACAAATAAGTTGGTTTCGTATTCAGTAAAATTCCACCTCATACCCATTCCCTGCCCTAAAGGGGCCGTTACCGGTCCTGTTGTACTGCAAATGCTGCAGCAATTGGGGTGACATTGTCAGGTCCTTCTGCTCAATTGTCAGCAACAGCAACCCCCTCCTCCCCACCAGCAGGAGGATTCGGGGCAGGAGATGCTCTTCCTGCTCTGCAGGTTACACAAGCCTGCCTCTGCAGCAGCACTTCTGTTTTAACTCTTTCTTACCCTGAATGCAAATCTGCTACTTGTTGCTTTAAGTCTGTGTTATTACATATCAGCCTTTGCAGGCAAATAGCAAACACCCTGCCATGCGTCCAGCGTGACTCAGCCGCACCTTCGAGGGGGTACGGGGTTTGTACAAACTCACCCCAATACTTTAACACTTTCACAGGGTCTTTGACTCTCCACCCCCCTCCCCCGGCTTCAGATCTTACATACATTATCACAAGTTTTTATCTTACAACATGTTTCATTCTGGTTGCTGCACAGAAAGAACCACAACCTCAGCGCTCTCTATTTTATTTATTTTTTTTTTTTTTTACACAAATATTTCAGCAAGAACTTCCTTAAAGCTATTAAACAGGTACACCAAAAACCTAAAATTTTAACCAGAGGACTAACGGTGCCCCAAAGAGAATGTGGATCAAGGCCTTGCTCATTAGCCTCTCCATTTTGTACCTCCGTAACACTAAAACCTTTAAGACCGCCATATAAGTATTACTCTGACAACTGTGTTTGCCTGTTTATCTTAGAAAATTTCAGTATTTCTTTACAATCCATTAAGCACAGGCATAATTACACACATTTATTTTAGGATACTTCTGTGCCTCCCACAATTTAAGCCTATAAGAAGACGCTGTTTAAGCATCATATTAACTCAGGTTAACCAGCAGCAGCTTCAGTATTCGAATGGAAAGCCACAGACGTGTTCACAGTCACCAAAAAAATATCCCTGCAAATAAATCTACAAATCAGTTACTGAACTTGGCTTTGTATTGTGGAGCTGAATTGGAGCAATGCCACTGTCAGCTGAAATTAAGCAAAGTGCTCCATCCCCCCCACAGGCAGAGTAGAGCTAGTTTTGCATACAACGTGGACATCCTGTCCACAGCACAGGTGTTTAATCTTACAAATCTCCTTCTGCTGCATCACCCTACCTGCACAACACTGACACAGCCTCAGATCCTCATGTAAATATACTATAGTAATGCAACTTACATAAAGCAAGACACTGAGTACAGTTTTGTTTGTTTGTTTTTTTATCCTTTTCTAGAGCCATAATCAAAGATCAGGTGGTGTTAATCCCACACTCCTCCTGTCACACAAACATATCAGCACACATTACTTCATCCCATTTTCCTTCTCTCCATACTGCAGCAAAGTATTTTCTTATTCACATTTCCACCAGCAGACCCTCCAATATCCCTCAAAACACATCCTAACGGGCTTTTCTTTAAAATCCCACCACTCTGTTTTCCTCCCATTATTCCAGCTTACACTCACAGAACACACTTATCACTTACAGAATTACTACTTACAAAACGCAACACACAGGTATCTTTCTACAGCAACACCAACAGCTCACTATTATAAAAAATATAGCCGAAATCACAGTAACAATTATCAAAGTCAAATTCCACAAATCCGGTAACCAAAATAAGCAACACTGCAGCAAATAAGCTTTATAAGCAAACTTGCCAGATTCCAGATGGCAATTAAATGCCGATAAAACCCAAACAGAACCAGAAGTATACTTAGGGTGTCAGCCACAGAAGTATACCTGAGTTTTCCTGACCAGACGAATACCTGAGAAACTAGTTCCCAAGCACACCCAGACGTATACCCGAGAAACTAGTCCCCAAGCACACCCAGACGTATACCCGAGAAACTAGTTCCCAAGCATACCCAGACGTATACCCGAGAAACTAGTCCCCAAGCACACCCAGACGTATACCCGAGAAACTAGTTCCCAAGCATACCCAGACGTATACCCGAGAAACTAGTTCCCAAGCATACCCAGACGTATACCCGAGAAACTAGTCCCCAAGCACACCCAGACGTATACCCGAGAAACTAGTCCCCAAGCACACCCAGACGTATACCCGAGAAACTAGTTCCCAAGCATACCCAGACGTATACCCGAGAAACTAGTCCCCAAGCATACCCAGACGTATACCCGAGAAACTAGTCCCCAAGCACACCCAGACGTATACTTGAGAAACTAGTTCCCAAGCAGACCCAGATATATACCCGAGAAACTAGTTCCCAAGCATACCCAGACGTATACCTGAGAAACTAGTTCCCAAGTTTGTCAGGAGACACCATTAAGTAAAAATTTCCCTTTTGACAAATCCTGCATTTTAAAGTTTGGAACACACGTCCGCTGAAAATAAGAGATGTGTGCTTTAGAAAAAGGATACGAGATACGTAACCAAGACAAGAGCACTGTCCCAACAACTGAGACGTCACCCAGAAGCAGACCTGTATCGAAGGCTGAACTACTTTGGTACATTACCAAACTATTCAAAAGTTTCTGCTCTCTACAGTTTGTGATCTTAGTTCCTCCTCCAGGAGATGTATACTTAGTTTACATGGATGTGTTTGGCAGAGCTGGAAAATCAGGTGGCAGTTACCTATTTGATTTTGTTCCTTTCAATGCAAGCCTCATAAACTGTTAACCAAAACCCGAGGCAATTACATTTGAGCAGCGGGGTGATTAAGAAAGGGCAAAGTCAGAATTAGTATCAAATGATCCAGACAGCAGCATATTTAGTAAGTCGGCCTGGAGACAAAGGTGACTTTTTTTATTAAGACTCCCAAAGTAAGGCTCAGTAAACAACTGCCGCTTAGGAAATAACCCTTCATTTGCAAAGCAGAACTAAATGACTCTAATTTGCCACTTCCACTTGTGACTTCTCTGCTACATACTTCATACTGCGTATTACATGCCTGTATTGTATGTAATGAGACTAAACACTTCCACGGGCATGATGATGACGACTAGTTAAAAAACAGGTCGTAATCAAAGAAAACCAAAGACAACAGCGCTATTGGCACTCGCTATGACACACGTGTGACCTCTCTGCCACCTGGTGGCTGCCGGCACTTAAAAGAACTAAGAATCTTTTCAGTTCCTACCCTACAGGACATTTTCTCAGTTGCCTTAATTATGACAGCAGCAGCGTGATTCTGGTTTTGATATCAAAATGCCAGTCTTTTAGAGCTCTCTAAGATTATTACTTGTGCTTGAACTAACCTACTATTTTTTCTGCAAAGTTCTGAAGGCAAGTACACTGTGCTTCAGATAAGAAATATTTCTAGAACGATCAGGAGAAAATAAGTAAGGCTTCACAGAAGCTCACAAGTCAGAACACTTCTTCAGATAAAAAGAGCCACTACTTTATATCCCAACTATCCCGAAGGGTACGCTCGCCATGAGTAACGCGTTTCAGCTAACCTTAAGATTTAATTAAAAAACAAAACCCTAAGAGTTTTCAGTGTCAAAATCCACAAAGCATTATCTAGTAACGGGATTTTAAGTGTTTTATAGATCCTAGAACAGATCCAGGCAATTCTAATGCTAGAGATTGGAAACACCTCCCCCAGGCTGTTCACTTACAGGAAAAGTCAGTGAAAGCCTCAGTTTGCTCTCACCAAAACACTGTTTCACTTTGATAACGATCCTCCTCTTTTCATTACTAGCAGCATTTCACTGCCTATAAACGCAGCTGTAATTTGGGGACACACAGAGACTGACCAGCTGAAGCGTCTGTTCGCTTATTGCCACAGAGCATTTTGGATTTCAGATTACTTTTTCTTGTCTGTCCTTCTTTTTTGACTCAGATTTTGAGATCGTGGCACAAGCACACTCCATGCTACCTTTCTTCAAAGCGCAGCAGTTGCTACGCCATGTACCATCGTTCCCTGACCATAAAACTTTACCGAGAACGGCACGAGTTTGGGCAAAGTCCAGTACCACATTACATCAGTGTCATACCATCACCTATCCCTAAAAGGTTCTCGGAGAAAGAAACCACACACCAAGCCACTCCTAGGACCAGTACTTTGGCCCATGTCTACCAGCCTCTTGCTGTAAAGCTGAAAAGTCTGGTATTCCTGTGGAACTTTGGGAGCCAAAGTTCCAGATCCCAAGGAAGAAGTGCAAAAAAACCTACTCTCATGAAGGCTTCCACCGTCCTCGCTATAGAGCTCTCCAATGGACTGGCATTTCAAAACAACTGCTGAACAACAAATTACAAGCAGAACACACGTAGACCCAGCCTTCAACACCACACTGTGAGCTACATTCTCAGTTTTTGAAATACCACGGTTCTTCCCTGAGCCAAAACATTACCTGAGATGAAGGGACAGGCATGGAAAGACAGCTCCTTTTCCCCGCATCTTGCTCTTCACCTTCAAAATCCTCTGCAGTTTCTTCAGAAGCTGATCTCTTTTTCTGCTGCACATTTACTTCTGGTTTTAATGATGCCGTATTACTTTTTCCTCCTCTCCCTTGGCCTTTTTTCATTCTACTACCTTAAAAGAAAAACAAAAGGGTTCTTTTGGAATGCAACTTTTTACAGTGAAATCCTGACCACATTAGAAATCTAAATCTGCGCTGAAGCAGAACATTGGGCAAAAAGCACGAGAAGTAGCAGCGCTGGGCATGTGCTGTTTCAACCACACATTTTTCATTCCCTGCTTACAGGAATAAAAAGCATATTTTAGAATGAAACAGATGCTTGAGGGGCAAATTTGCAGGAAAACAATAAATATGTGGCAAAGGATATTCGGGATTGACTGTCTCAGTGCCACTGACAAGTTCATTTCCACAATAGGAGCGGATCAGTAAACTACACGGTCCAAGGACAACTTTTACCACACATCTTTTGTGTTAGTATCACCTCAGATAACCACTTTATGCACACAAACATCAATTAGGACACGGCAAAATCAGGGTATGCCCACCTGCCTAGTCACCCACATCACAGCCCATTATTTCATCGGCCAGTAACCAACAGAAAGACAGCGAACGTTGTGCCTCCCGTTGGAAAGCTTCACAGCTCAGAAAACCGCAAGATCTCTGTCCTGAAGTGCTATTGCTGGATATACAGCTGGGAGACAGCCAGGGCCAGACAGCTCCATCTGCTGCAAAACGCATGCAGAAGGAAAATACTTGATGCCATTTTGCAAGACTTCAAAAACTCTCCCCCTTCAAAAAATAGCCATGTGCCAGAGTCATGTTTACAAAGCAAGGAACGGTTCAAATTTTAATGTTTGACTTCAAAATCACAAATCACTGTTACCTTCCCAGTAAGAAGACAGACAGGGGGAGAAGAAAAACAAAAAAGGGGCAGCCTCTTAGTTTTACTCTCTACCTTTCTACCTTCCCACCCAATATCACCTTAGAAAGATGCAAACCGTTCCACAGTTTTAAGGAAATATTTTAGATTTGCAGAAGAGATCGGTTGTTTTATTAAAGCAGCCCATCCTAAACTAGAATCATTCCCTCACATAGGGATTTTTTAAACAGCTCCAGCAGTGTTCATACATATCCCTAGCTCCCCCAAGGTCAGGCCTTCAACAGCACACAGGTGTCCCTGGCCCACACAGCTTCAAATCTCTACAGCTACCTGACCAAAGCGTTCAGCCTTTGAAACAAGCGTTAGATACACATACATATCAAAAAGTACAGTACTTGCGGAGACAAAACAAACGAAACCCCTCACCCTACACACATACACCCCCTCCAAAGGCAAGAAAGCAATCACGCTAGCGCAGGACCAAAGACAGTCAGCAGAGGTCCTCTGGTACCTGCAATTTTTATATCCGAGGGAATAAGCCAGCAGGGAACAGTCTAGAGTTTGAAAGGGGAAGTAAGGGGGGGAAAACTTTTGTAAGTTCCTGGTACTTTTGTAAGTTCCATCCAAAATGGAACTATTAGGCATGCATTCATATTTTTGTAAGGGAATGAAAATTTTGGATTTTGTTTTTCTAAAACCAGGGAAATATGCACTTGACAAGTAATTTAATTAAGTCAAGTACACAAGGTGAGTTTCTGGTGATACAGAGTGAGGCTCTAACAGTTAAAACAGAGACCTTTATAATGCAAGTGCTTTTTGTCTCTGGTTTTTTAAACAAGCATTAGGAAGATGGAAGTTAAGGGGGGGAAAAATTTTGACTCACATTCTGAACTGCCTACCAAATGAAACTATTGAAAATAGTTTCATTTTCAAATCAAAATTTGAAAAAATGCTGCTGTCTGGATCATTTGATACTAATTCTGACTTTGCCCTTTCTTATCACACCCGAGGCAATTACATTTGAGCAGCGGTTTTGGTTAACAGTTTATGAGGCTTGCATTGAAAGGAACAAAATCAAATAGGTAACTGCCACCTGATTTTCCAGCTCTGCCAAACACATCCATGTAAACTGATCAGAAAAAGCTCTGTCACACCCAGGACTGATGACAAAGGAGGCAGAAGTCAGTCTCTGTTGGCTGCCAGGCATGGAGCACGGGAAGAGAAGGAACAAATTAATACTTTCTATCACCACCATTACAATTAAAGTTATATCAAAGCACATAAATATATATTGGTGTGCAAACGTACTACACTGCAAACCTACCTCCTTCCCTTAGAGGCTCAGAAATCCTCTGAACCAGGGGGTCTCTTTCCAGCATCCAAGATGGAAGCACTCTCTTTCTTTGAATAGATTTTGATGGTTTGCTTTCATTATCGCCAGAAAGAGGAACCTGAAAAAAACATTTACTCTTTAGTACCTTTTCCCAGTTACAAAAGAGGGGAGGAAGAAATAGATGACAAGTTTGTACCAGTTATGCCCTTCAAATGCAGCCTGGACAACTACCTACTTTTTGGATGGTGTCCATTGCCTGAAATTATTTTTTTTTTCCCACACACTTCCCCCTCGCTCAGAAAAAACAACATCTATAGAAACCTTCATGCAGTAAAAAAACCTCTTTAGACCTTTGGAGGAAATATCTGAAAGGCTACAAACTTCAAGTTTCATAGAAGAGCCTTACCAGCACCTTGCTATAGAGTTTCCACATGTAGAGGCTAAAGACAAACAGCAGGTTTAACAAACAAACACCTATTTGTCAAAAAAAAAATTCCCAACCAATCAACTAAAAACCCAGAAAAGTCTTGCTACCCTTCTTTCAACTTACTTCTCTAGAAATGAACCACACTCTAAACCTTGGCTGCAAAAACAATGCAAATACACCAAAGTCATGTTCGACACATACTTCTTTACTGCAAGTAATGCCATCAGGTTTGAATCTTTACTTACTAAAAGGTAAGTAGCCATCCAGGGATCTCAGCTACAGTAAAGGCTGATACTTCATTTGTTATATGTAGTTATTATCTACTATACAATGATGTTGACCCACGTGTCCCTTCTAACTGGATACACAACAGAAGATCTAAGAAAAATCCCACTTGCTCCATACACTATTTATCAGACTGTCTGAAAGCCACTTGACTTGGTAACATTTTCAAAAAGCAAAAGATGGTTTTTTTGAAAACTCTGTTTTGCTGGACAGCATGCTGGCTACCAGAGAAAAACCGGAGGGCTGGTTGTTTGGCTGTGTGTTTGTAATGGATCTTGACAACACAGCTCCATCACAGCTGTACGACTCAAATGAAATAGGCTGCTAGGACGCAATAAACAGACACTATTTACAGGCAGCACAAGGTATCTGCAGGGCAACTACAGGCTCTCCAGAGAGACATTTTAGAGGCTTCTAGGCGGGTTGGAAGAACAGTCATTCATTCCCCTGGACCTTCACAAGCACTGACAGGGCAGTAACTGATGCAGACCACACAACTGAACTGGACTTTGTTCTGTAGTACTGAACTCAGCCACAATATTGTTAGTTCGAAACATTCTTGTAGCAATGGCAATTTTTTTATATTTGAGAGGTTTTATATTTGAGAGATATATATTACTACTGCAGCATAATTATCATAAACAGAAATACACAACAGAAATGTATTCATATACTCGTAGAGTAAGCCATCCCAATCAATGAAACAACAGATATAAGTTCACAATTTTGACTGTTGTAATACTCTATTAAAAAAAATGCAACACCCTTTTAATTTTCAACACATGCTTACAAACATTAAAGTAAAATCTGAAGCACTCACCAAACATGGCTCCTCCAGAGCGGCACCACAAAGGGATCCTCTGCGGCCGAGCGCTCAGGGGCTCCTCAAATGCTGCACCATCAACGGCTCACCAGCGTGGCACCACCAACGGCTCCTCCGATGCAGCAAAGGGGCTCCAAGAAGAGCTGGGCATCAAACAAACTGCTCCTCCGGCGCTCCCTGCTAACCACTGCTCTGCTGGAGCGGCACAAAGCCATCCTCTGGAGAGGGGCCAGGACACGATCCTCCGGCGTGGTGACACCAGGACGCCTCCAGGACCGCAAACACCAAGAGCTTTGCTGCGGCGAATGGAGAGACGGGACGCAGCTCGATGCAAGCAAATGTCAATTGATTGTACAGAAGCACGAGTTTCTAGACACGTTCAGAAGCTGCGCGTTTTAAACAGATTGGCTCTTGAAGCTCAGCATTGCATACTGGGCAATCCCCGACTGGTGGTTAACTGCCAGCAGCTAACAGCAAGGTGGTACCTTTCCTTGGCGCCAGGCGCCACCCGTCTCCCACTCCCCTGTGCTCTGTAAACAGGTCTCATCATGTTAATTGCTGTCTAGACAAGCTCCAGCACATCCCCCTCAGCTAACCGATTGCCGCGCATGGTCCTAGTTTCCAGCCCGCTCCTGCATCTCCCCCTTCCTGCTGCACAAAAAGAACCTTGGAAACCGAACGAGCAAAAACAAGGTATAAGTAATAGAACAAATAAAAAAGCAACTAAGACACATTATCAATGTCAAACTAACCCACTGTCTGTGTTCCACACAATTTGACAATTTCCCCTTTTTGTTTTTGAACAGCTGGTACCAGGTTTGCCATGTTCTGCAGGGCCCTTGCAAACATCACAGCAACCAAGGGAACAGCAAACAAACAATCCTGCCAATTGAGGGAATGGATGCCAAAAAGGCTGACATTTTCTCAGATTTTGATACCATGTTGCTGCAACGGGGCGCCTAAAATCCACGCAGCGCATACCATCAAAATCCTCACAGCCATGTCCCTGAACCAACAACAAAAAGCAGTGGCAATTTTGACTCACCTTCTGAACTGCCTACCAAACAAGGTGATTTAACTCTTTAATGCTTTCCCTGCTGTTACTCCGGGAAACAGAAGAACCGCTGCAATAGTTCCCATCGTAGCCTCCTACTACATTAGCATCTACAGAAAGACAATTATCGACATTCAAAGTGTAAACAATATCATCTTCTTTTGGATTAACATTATACATAGGTGGAAGGGCACACCAAACAAGAACTGGTTCAGTCAGAAAGTTGGAAACATAGCATGCCTTCTCTGAACATACCTCTGGGGTCATTCCCTTCATTCCCTCTCTTTTTTATGCAAAGAGACACACTTTAGCATAACAGAGAAGCCCCTATTTACACCTCTGAGCCCGGACACAAACCGCAGCTGTATGCTCCACCAGGCTCAGGGCAGGAATCATTCATGCAGTTACATAGCTATATATCACTACAAGCGTGCAGACACCTATTAAACACTAGATAACCATGTTTATCTTTCCTAGTCTCCTTCACAATACCTAGCTCTTCTCTCATCTCTTGTTAGGTCAAAATATTCTCCAGCTTCCTCTCCTATCTCTCTCTTCAGACATTCTCTGTCCTCTTCTTTGCTTGTTAATTGCGAGGAGGCAAAGGGGGTGTGTAGCTGGGTGACCACGACCTGCTTTATGTTACAATCAACTAAACACTGAATACAGGAAAAAAAGGCATGGGAGACATCAGGCAAACGTCAATAAGGTGGTTAAAGGTAATTATAATAAATCCTGTAATACTTTTGAGTCATGGCCCAAAGTTTCCCAGCCGTGAGAAGAGACCAAAGGCATCCCGCCCCTGGCTCTGTTGCAGATCTTTGCTTTAAGGCTTTGAAGTTTTGTATACTTTTGTAAATTAATTCACAGTGGTCACTCAGATTCACGTAACACATCCTATCAAAGCCTTGTGTCCCTGTGCTAATAATAAAAATCAGTAGCAACTCGGTTCTGTAGCAACATATGATGGACAGAATCAACATCTGTTAATAAGCCAGAAAAAAACACACCAGCATTTGTGATGTGCGGAATTAGACTCTATAACTCGAAAGTTATAAAGTAGGTGTGTTTATTGCGCGCAGATGCACGGGGGATCGCTCCTCCACAAGCCTGCATACCCGAAGTGACAAACCATCCCACATTTATACAATGAAACAAATGAATATTCAATTAACGCCTATACATATTCGTTACCTAAACCCCGCTTCCTATATCAGTCCTTTCCTGGAACGTGGTGGTCTTGCAGGGTTGTAGGTGATTCATGTCCTTGCGACCATCCGATCTTCTCCAGCAAGGAGACTTAGCACTCCCTCCCTCTAGATAGCATTGGAATATCTCTCATCCTTTTCTCTTTCTTTTTTTAATAGCCCCTTTGTTAGAGGAAGAGGGGCAGGCGTCTCCTCAAAACTGTAGTTGTCTCCTCAGAGCTGTGTGCCTGTGTGACCAGACACCGCACCCATGACCAGTCACCACATTCCTGGGCAGACATATACAATCACAGTCGGTGTTCCATCGTCCCCATTTCACACTATTTCTCCATATCAATCCCCCCTTTTCTATTAAATTAAGTAAATTCTTTTACTTAAGCAGTCTTCCCGAATGATATAAAGCATCATACATAAGTGTTACCCTTTTAAACATTCTCCAAACCCACAAATATAACATAATGGCTAGTATTAAGGAAATTCCTAAACTGATCAATAAGATCACAATGGGGTGTACCACAGTGTTAAGAATTGATTCATCTTTTCTACCTGGCCACTCGATTGTGGTCGGTATGGGGTATGTAATTGCCAATCTATTCCTAGATGGGGGCTGATCTGTTGCACTATTCTGGACACAAAATGTGGTCCTCTATTCGAGGACATTACCGCTGGGACTCCAAACCTAGGTATTATCTCTTGGAGCAGTATTTTGGTCACTTCCCGGGCTTTAGCAGTTCTGCATGGGAAGGCTTCTGGCCAACCTGAAAAGGTATCTGTTAGTACCAATAAATATCGATACCCCCCTTTTCAAGGAAGTTCCGAGAAATTGGGTCTGCCAATGTTGCACTGGAACATTTCCTCTACTAGTGTTCCCTAGTTTCATTTTATTTGCTTTATTGGGATTATTGCATAAACACATTTCACATTGCTGAGTCACCTGTTTTATTACAGTATACAAGTTTTGCCCTATCAATTTCTGATTTAGACTTTTATATAAAGCATCAGCTCCCCAATGCGTCTTATTAATAATAGGGCTGTGGTCCATATTAAATTAGATGGTACCACTATATGACCAGCCCTTAAATAAGTCCACTTACTTAATTTTATTTTATCATTCATGTCCTGAATTCTCTTTAAGTTTTCTTTAGAATAGTTTGGCTCTTGATCTGTACTTACAGTTTGGATTTTATCGTCTGGTATTAAGGATAATTCCTCCTTTCCTACCTCCTCTGTTACTCGTCTGGCCTCATGGTCGGCCAGGCGGGTTCCAATTTCCAAATCAGTGCATCAATGGGCCATCTTATGTCCTTCCTTCCTGGATGATCCTCTTATAACAGAGGGGGCCATTCCTCACATCAAGGTCTGGCATGGCATATGTTCCCACCGCTCAATGCCTACTGGGTTGCAGCCAACAGCAGAATTCAAGATTCTTCTTGGTGGCAAACACAGGGGCCAACCCAGTCTTGCCCTTGACTATGGTAGGAGGCACCTGACCAACCTTATTCCTTGTATTTCGTTGTCAATGCAGATGACGTGCGGAAAGCAGACTCCACAATCTGTAAGATTGTAAAGTAGGTATGTTTATTCAGCGCTGGGCAGCACGGGGGAGTAGTCCCGCCAAAACCGTGCGTGCCTGATACGAAAACTTGCTCTGTTTTTATAAGACAACTCATTACATATTCATAATATGATGTAATACGCCTATACATATGCATTACCTATCCCCGCTTTGTATTAAGATTAGTTCTGCAAGTCATTTCATATCTCTCTCCCTACTGAGTTTGCGCAGTGTCCCCTGGTGGTGGTCGTCAGGGGTCCTGAGGATGAAGGCAGGTGAGTCTTCCTCGTGACCCCCACATCTGGCGCAGGCTCAGTAACGTCCTGCTCTTTGTCCAAACCGCAGAACCAGCTTTGGCTTGTTCTTGCAAGGTTGTAATCTTTCTTTGGACTTATATGGTCATAAAGCTGGACTTATATGGTCATGAAGCCCTTTACTCCCGTACACCTTATCACAGTACCCAAGCAAACCGTGTAAGATTTGGCAAACAGCTTAAATTTTACAAGTTTTACCCTAAACAGCTAAACAGACTATTACAATTGTTAATCTCTACCCTATCTCTTACCCCCCCCCCTCTATCAGTCCCCCCTTTTCAAAGAAATTAGTAAATTCTTTTACTCAGACTCGAAGTATTGATTAGATTCCAATTTTTGTCGCAGTTGATTTCTCTTCCATTCGCTATAGGAATTTCCAGTTCCCTTAAAACACCAAAATCCACAACGGACAGCTATACTAATAATTAAAAATAGAAAGACAATTACAATGATCATTACAAATAATTGTTTTAACCATGTTAGATTGGGCAACCAGGATGTCAATTTCTCCCATAATTCAAAAAAACTCCAAGAAGTGTTGTCTTGTGTCACTTTATGTAGAATATTTACTTGTTTGCTTATTTCTTGGAGGTCCTCGGTGATTCGCCCGCTCTGATCTGCATACATGCAACAATCTACATTGATCACAGTGCATACCCCTCCTTGAAAGGCTAATAGCAAATCTAAGGCCATACGATTCTGTGATACTATTTTCGATAAGTCAGTAACTTCCTCCTGGAGTGCCAGGAGGGCATCAACTGTTCTATTTTCCACTGTTTCTATTACAGCTGAGATGTTTATTATTGCCTTTTCCAACTCACAGAGTTTCATCTGCACATCCCATAACAAGTCACTGTCATGGCAAAACACACAGATTTACATTAGTAGATCTACTACAGAGTGTATTTTATTTCAGGTTTTCTGCCAATATCCCCACAGCCTTGCTGACCAAGGGATATTGTTTTTATCTGAACTGGGCAAGCCTCCCCCTTATCATTTTTACTGTAACAGGTAAAGCATTTCTCACCTTTTATTTTCGGATACACCTGGTTAAAAATTTATTTTACTTCAGGGAGGTCCTCTTTTCCTCTTTTCTGTTGAATTAAAGATAAGCTTAATATTTCAATTACTTGATCATTTTTAACTTTTAGTTTCATTTCTCCTTCTTTAAACGTCTAGATATTCTAATAAATCTCATCCCAACAAAGATTTTGGTGAATTTGGCATTCTTATTTGTTTTCTTAGTTTGTACTTTAAAGGTTTCAGGATGTTTTCCTGGTGGCCAGCAGCTCCCACAACTGTAACAATTTTTTTATTATTATTATTATTTTTTTACTGAAGTTTAACAAATAAGTTGGTTTCGTATTCAGTAAAATTCCACCTCATACCCATTCCCTGCCCTAAAGGGGCCGTTACCGGTCCTGTTGTACTGCAAATGCTGCAGCAATTGGGGTGACATTGTCAGGTCCTTCTGCTCAATTGTCAGCAACAGCAACCCCCTCCTCCCCACCAGCAGGAGGATTCGGGGCAGGAGATGCTCTTCCTGCTCTGCAGGTTACACAAGCCTGCCTCTGCAGCAGCACTTCTGTTTTAACTCTTTCTTACCCTGAATGCAAATCTGCTACTTGTTGCTTTAAGTCTGTGTTATTACATATCAGCCTTTGCAGGCAAACAGCAAACACCCTGCCATGCGTCCAGCGTGACTCAGCCGCACCTTCGAGGGGGTACGGGGTTTGTACAAACTCACCCCAATACTTTAACACTTTCACAGGGTCTTTGACTCTCCACCCCCCTCCCCCGGCTTCAGATCTTACATACATTATCACAAGTTTTTATCTTACAACATGTTTCATTCTGGTTGCTGCACAGAAAGAACCACAACCTCAGCGCGCTCTATTTTTTTTTTTTTTTTTTTTTTTTTACACAAATATTTCAACAAGAACTTCCTTAAAGCTATTAAACAGGTACACCAAAAACCTAAAATTTTAACCAGAGGACTAACGGTGCCCCAAAGAGAATGTGGATCAAGGCCTTGCTCATTAGCCTCTCCATTTTGTACCTCCGTAACACTAAAACCTTTAAGACCGCCATATAAGTATTACTCTGACAACTGTGTTTGCCTGTTTATCTTAGAAAATTTCAGTATTCCTTTACAATCCATTAAGCACAGGCATAATTACACACATTTATTTTAGGATACTTCTGTGCCTCCCACAATTTAAGCCTATAAGAAGACGCTGTTTAAGCATCATATTAACTCAGGTTAACCAGCAGCAGCTTCAGTATTCGAATGGAAAGCCACAGACGTGTTCACAGTCACCAAAAAAATATCCCTGCAAATAAATCTACAAATCAGTTACTGAACTTGGCTTTGTATTGTGGAGCTGAATTGGAGCAATGCCACTGTCAGCTGAAATTAAGCAAAGTGCTCCATCCCCCCACAGACAGAGTAGAGCTAGTTTTGCATACAACGTGGACATCCTGTCCACAGCACAGGTGTTTAATCTTACAAATCTCCTTCTGCTGCATCACCCTACCTGCACAACACTGACACAGCCTCAGATCCTCATGTAAATATACTATAGTAATGCAACTTACATAAAGCAAGACACTGAGTACAGTTTTGTTTGTTTGTTTTTTTATCCTTTTCTAGAGCCATAATCAAAGATCAGGTGGTGTTAATCCCACACTCCTCCTGTCACACAAACATATCAGCACACATTACTTCATCCCATTTTCCTTCTCTCCATACTGCAGCAAAGTATTTTCTTATTCACATTTCCACCAGCAGACCCTCCAATATCCCTCAAAACACATCCTAACGGGCTTTTCTTTAAAATCCCACCACTCTGTTTTCCTCCCATTATTCCAGCTTACACTCACAGAACACACTTATCACTTACAGAATTACTACTTACAAAACGCAACACACAGGTATCTTTCTACAGCAACACCAACAGCTCACTATTATAAAAAATATAGCCGAAATCACAGTAACAATTATCAAAGTCAAATTCCACAAATCCGGTAACCAAAATAAGCAACACTGCAGCAAATAAGCTTTATAAGCAAACTTGCCAGATTCCAGATGGCAATTAAATGCCGATAAAACCCAAACAGAACCAGAAGTATACTTAGGGTGTCAGCCACAGAAGTATACCTGAGTTTTCCAGACCAGACGTATACCTGAGAAACTAGTCCCCAAGCACACCCAGACGTATACCCGAGAAACTAGTCCCCAAGCACACCCAGACGTATACCCGAGAAACTAGTTCCCAAGCATACCCAGAC
The DNA here is from genome assembly GCF_017639655.2 of Falco naumanni. NCBI lineage: Eukaryota > Metazoa > Chordata > Aves > Falconiformes > Falconidae > Falco > Falco naumanni. Next base: position 13,914 of record NW_024427332.1, on the reverse strand, counting down.
GTATACCCGAGAAACTAGTTCCCAAGCATACCCAGACGTATACCCGAGAAACTAGTCCCCAAGCACACCCAGACGTATACCCGAGAAACTAGTCCCCAAGCACACCCAGACGTATACCCGAGAAACTAGTTCCCAAGCATACCCAGACGTATACCCGAGAAACTAGTCCCCAAGCATACCCAGACGTATACCCGAGAAACTAGTCCCCAAGCACACCCAGACGTATACTTGAGAAACTAGTTCCCAATCATACCCAGATATATACCCGAGAAACTAGTTCCCAAGCATACCCAGACGTATACCTGAGAAACTAGTTCCCAAGTTTGTCAGGAGACACCATTAAGTAAAAATTTCCCTTTTGACAAATCCTGCATTTTAAAGTTTGGAACACACGTCCGCTGAAAATAAGAGATGTGTGCTTTAGAAAAAGGATACGAGATACGTAACCAAGACAAGAGCACTGTCCCAACAACTGAGACGTCACCCAGAAGCAGACCTGTATCGAAGGCTGAACTACTTTGGTACATTACCAAACTATTCAAAAGTTTCTGCTCTCTACAGTTTGTGATCTTAGTTCCTCCTCCAGGAGATGTATACTTAGTTTACATGGATGTGTTTGGCAGAGCTGGAAAATCAGGTGGCAGTTACCTATTTGATTTTGTTCCTTTCAATGCAAGCCTCATAAACTGTTAACCAAAACCCGAGGCAATTACATTTGAGCAGCGGGGTGATTAAGAAAGGGCAAAGTCAGAATTAGTATCAAATGATCCAGACAGCAGCATATTTAGTAAGTCGGCTTGGAGACAAAGGTGACTTTTTTTATTAAGACTCCCAAATTAAGGCTCAGTAAACAACTGCCGCTCAGGAAATAACCCTTCATTTGCAAAGCAGAACTAAATGACTCTAATTTGCCACTTCCACTTGTGACTTCTCTGCTACATACTTCATACTGCGTATTACATGCCTGTATTGTATGTAATGAGACTAAACACTTCCACGGGCATGATGATGACGACTAGTTAAAAAACAGGTCGTAATCAAAGAAAACCAAAGACAACAGCGCTACTGGCACTCGCTATGACACACGTGTGACCTCTCTGCCATCTGGTGGCTGCCGGCACTTAAAAGAACTAAGAATCTTTTCAGTTCCTACCCTACAGGACATTTTCTCAGTTGCCTTAATTATGACAGCAGCAGCGTGATTCTGGTTTTGATATCAAAATGCCAGTCTTTTAGAGCTCTCTAAGATTATTACTTGTGCTTGAACTAACCTACTATGTTTTCTGCAAAGTTCTGAAGGCAAGTACACTGTGCTTCAGATAAGAAATATTTCTAGAACGATCAGGAGAAAATAAGTAAGGCTTCACAGAAGCTCACAAGTCAGAACACTTCTTCAGATAAAAAGAGCCACTACTTTATATCCCAACTATCCCGAAGGGTACGCTCGCCATGAGTAACGCGTTTCAGCTAACCTTAAGATTTAATTAAAAAACAAAACCCTAAGAGTTTTCAGTGTCAAAATCCACAAAGCATTATCTAGTAACGGGATTGTAAGTGTTTTATAGATCCTAGAACAGATCCAGGCAATTCTAATGCTAGAGATTGGAAACACCTCCCCCAGGCTGTTCACTTACAGGAAAAGTCAGTGAAAGCCTCAGTTTGCTCTCACCAAAATACTGTTTCACTTTGGTAACGATCCTCCTCTTTTCATTACTAGCAGCATTTCACTGCCTATAAACGCAGCTGTAATTTGGGGACACACAGAGACTGACCAGCTGAAGCGTCTGTTCACTTCTTGCCACAGAGCATTTTGGATTTCAGATTACTTTTTCTTGTCTGTCCTTCTTTTTTGACTCAGATTTTGAGATCGTGGCACAAGCACACTCCATGCTACCTTGCTTCAAAGCGCAGCAGTTGCTACGCCATGTACCATCGTTCCCTGACCATAAAACTTTACCGAGAACGGCACGAGTTTGGGCAAAGTCCAGTACCACATTACATCAGTGTCATACCATCACCTACCCCTAAAAGGTTCTCGGAGAAAGAAACCACACACCAAGCCACTCCTAGGACCAGTACTTTGGCCCATGTCTACCAGCCTCTTGCTGTAAAGCTGAAAAGTCTGGTATTCCTGTGGAACTTTGGGAGCCAAAGTTCCAGATCCCAAGGAAGAAGTGCAAAAAAAACCTACTCTCATGAAGGCTTCCACCGTCCTTGCTATAGAGCTCTCCAATGGACTGGCATTTCAAAACAACTGCTGAACAACAAATTACAAGCAGAACACACGTAGACCCAGCCTTCAACACCACACTGTGAGCTACATTCTCAGTTTTTGAAATACCACGGTTCTTCCCTGAGCCAAAACATTACCTGAGATGAAGGGACAGGCATGGAAAGACAGCTCCTTTTCCCTTCATCTTGCTCATCACCTTCAAAATCCTCTGCAGTTTCTTCAGAAGCTGATCTCTTTTTCTGCTGCACATTTACTTCTGGTTTTAATGACGCCGTATTACTTTTTCCTCCTCTCCCTTGGCCTTTTTTCATTCTACTACCTTAAAAGAAAAACAAAAGGGTTCTTTTGGAATGCAACTTTTTACAGTGAAATCCTGACCACATTAGAAATCTAAATCTGCACTGAAGCAGAACATTGGGCAAAAAGCAGGAGAAGTAGCAGCGCTGGGCATGTGCTGTTTCAACCACACATTTTTCATTCCCTGCTTACAGGAATAAAAAGCATATTTTAGAATGAAACATATGCTTGAGGGGCAAATTTGCAGGAAAACAATAAATATGTGGCAAAGGATATTCGGGATTGACTGTCTCAGTGCCACTGACAAGTTCATTTCCACAATAGGAGCGGATCAGTAAACTACATGGTCCATGGACAACTTTTACCACACATCTTTTGTGTTAGTATCACCTCAGATAACCACTTTATGCACACAAACATCAATTAGGACACGGCAAAATCAGGGTATGCCCACCTGCCTAGTCACCCACATCACAGCCCATTATTTCATCGGCCAGTAACCAACAGAAAGACAGCGAACGTTGTGCCTCCCGTTGGAAAGCTTCACAGCTCAGAAAACCGCAAGATCTCTGTCCTGAAGTGCTATTGCTGGATATACAGCTGGGAGACAGCCAGGGCCAGACAGCTCCATCTGCTGCAAAACGCATGCAGAAGGAAAATACTTGATGCCATTTTGCAAGACTTCAAAAACTCTCCCCCTTCAAAACATAGCCATGTGCCAGAGTCATGTTTACAAAGCAAGGAACGGTTCAAATTTTAATGTTTGACTTCAAAATCACAAATCAGCGTTACCTTCCCAGTAAGAAGACAGACAGGGGGAGAAGAAAAACAAAAAAGGGGCAGCCTCTTAGTTTTACTCTCTACCTTTCTACCTTCCCACCCAATATCACCTTAGAAAGATGCAAACCGTTCCACAGTTTTAAGGAAATATTTTAGATTTGCAGAAGAGATCGGTTGTTTTATTAAAGCAGCCCATCCTAAACTAGAATCATTCCCTCACATAGGGATTTTTTAAACAGCTCCAGTAGTGTTCATACATATCCCTAGCTCCCCCAAGGTCAGGCCTTCAACAGCACACAGGTGTCCCTGGCCCACACAGCTTCAAATCTCTACAGCTACCTGACCAAAGCGTTCAGCCTTTGAAACAAGCGTTAGATACACATACATATCAAAAAGTACAGTACTTGCGGAGACAAAACAAACGAAACCCCTCACCCTACACACATACACCCCCTCCAAAGGCAAGAAAGCAATCACGCTAGCGCAGGACCAAAGACAGTCAGCAGAGGTCCTCTGGTACCTGCAATTTTTATATCTGAGGGAATAAGCCAGCAGGGAACAGTCTAGAGTTTGAAAGGGGAAGTAAGGGGGGAAAAACTTTTGTAAGTTCCTGGTACTTTTGTAAGTTCCATCCAAAATGGAACTATTAGGCATGCATTTATATTTTTGTAAGGGAATGAAAATTTTGGATTTTGTTTTTCTAAAACCAGGGAAATATGCACTTGACAAGTAATTTAATTAAGTCAAGTACACAAGGTGAGTTTCTGGTGATACAGAGTGAGGCTCTAACAGTTAAAACAGAGACCTTTATAAAATGCAAGTGCTTTTTGTCTCTGGTTTTTTAAACAAGCATTAGGAATATGGAAGTTAAGGGGGGGGAAATTTTGACTCACATTCTGAACTGCCTACCAAATGAAACTATTGAAAATAGTTTCACTTTCAAATGAAAATTGGAAAAAATGCTGCTGTCTGGATCATTTGATACTAATTCTGACTTTGCCCTTTCTTAATCACACCCGAGGCAATTACATTTGAGCAGCGGTTTTGGTTAACAGTTTATGAGGCTTGCATTGAAAGGAACAAAATCAAATAGGTAACTGCCACCTGATTTTCCAGCTCTGCCAAACACATCCATGTAAACTGATCAGAAAGAGCTCTGTCACACCCAGGACTGATGACAAAGGAGGCAGAAGTCAGTCTCTGTTGGCTGCCAGGCATGGAGCACGGGAAGAGAAGGAACAAATTAATACTTTCTATCACCACCATTACAATTAAAGTTATATCAAAGCACATAAATATATATTGGTGTACAAACGTACTACACTGCAAACCTACCTCCTTCCCTTAGAGGCTCAGAAATCCTCTGAACCAGGGGGTCTCTTTCCAGCATCCAAGATGGAAGCACTCTCTTTCTTTGAATAGATTTTGATGGTTTGCTTTCATTATCGCCAGAAAGAGTAACCTGAAAAAAACATTTACTCTTTAGTACCTTTTCCCAGTTACAAAAGAGGGGAGGAAGAAATAGATGACAAGTTTGTACCAGTTATGCCCTTCAAATGCAGCCTGGACAACTACCTACTTTTTGGATGGTGTCCATTGCCTGAAATTATTTTTTTTTTCCCCCACACTTCCCCCTCGCTCAGAAAAAACAACATCTATAGAAACCTTCATGCAGTAAAAAAACCTCTTTAGACCTTTGGAGGAAATATCTGAAAGGCTACAAACTTCAAGTTTCATAGAAGAGCCTTACCAGCACCTTGCTATAGAGTTTCCACATGTAGAGCTAAAGACAAACAGCAGGTTTAACAAACAAACACCTATTTGTCAAAAAAAAAATTCCCAACCAATCAACTAAAAACCCAGAAAAGTCTTGCTACCCTTCTTTCAACTTACTTCTCTAGAAATGAACCACACTCTAAACCTTGGCTGCAAAAACAATGCAAATACACCAAAGTCATGTTCGACACATACTTCTTTACTGCAAGTAATGCCATCAGTTTGAATCTTTACTTACTAAAAGGTAAGTAGCCATCCAGGGATCTCAGCTACAGTAAAGGCTGATACTTCATTTGTTATATGTAGTTATTATCTACTATACAATGATGTTGACCCACGTGTCCCTTCTAACTGGATACACAACAGAAGATCTAAGAAAAATCCCACTTGCTCCATACACTATTTATCAGACTGTCTGAAAGCCACTTGACTTGGTAACATTTTCAAAAAGCAAAAGATGGTTTTTTTGAAAACTCTGTTTTGCTGGACAGCATGCTGGCTACCAGAGAAAAACCGGAGGGCTGGTTGTTTGGCTGTGTGTTTGTAATGGATCTTGACAACACAGCTCCATCACAGCTGTACGACTCAAATGAAATAGGCTGCTAGGACGCAATAAACAGACACTATTTACAGGCAGCACAAGGTATCTGCAGGGCAACTACAGGCTCTCCAGAGAGACATTTTAGAGGCTTCTAGGCGGGTTGGAAGAACAGTCATTCATTCCCCTGGACCTTCACAAGCACTGACAGGGCAGTAACTGATGCAGACCACACAACTGAACTGGACTTTGTTCTGTAGTACTGAACTCAGCCACAATATTGTTAGTTCGAAACATTCTTGTAGCAATGGCAATTTTTTTATATTTGAGAGGTTTTATATTTGAGAGATATATATTACTACTGCAGCATAATTATCATAAACAGAAATACACAACAGAAATGTATTCATATACTCGTAGAGTAAGCCATCCCAATCAATGAAACAACAGATATAAGTTCACAATTTTGACTGTTGTAATACTCTATTAAAAAAAATGCAACACCCTTTTAATTTTCAACACATGCTTACAAACATTAAAGTAAAATCTGAAGCACTCACCAAACATGGCTCCTCCAGAGCGGCACCACAAAGGGCTCCTCTGCGGCCGAGCGCTCAGGGGCTCCTCAAATGCTGCACCATCAACGGCTCACCAGCGTGGCACCACCAACGGCTCCTCCGATGCAGCAAAGGGGCTCCAAGAAGAGCTGGGCATCAAACAAACTGCTCCTCCGGTGCTCCCTGGTACCACTACTCTGCTGGGGCGGTACAAAGCAATCCTCTGGAGAGGTGCCAGGACACGCTCCTCCAGCGTGGTGATACCAGGATGCCTCCAGGACGGCAAACGCCAAGAGCTTTGCCAAGCACAAAGCAAGAAATGGCTCCTCCAGAGCAGCACCACAAAGGGATCCTCTGCGGCCGAGCGCTCAGGGGCTCCTCAAATGCTGCACCATCAACGGCTCACCAGCGTGGCACCACCAACGGCTCCTCCGATGCAGCAAAGGGGCTCCAAGAAGAGCTGGGCACCAACAAACTGCTCCTCCGGTGCTCCTTGGTAAACACTGCTCTGCTGGAGCGGCACAAAGCCATCCTCTGGAGAGGGGCCAGGACACGATCCTCCGGCGTGGTGACACCAGGACGCCTCCAGGACCGCAAACACCAAGAGCTTTGCTGCGGCGAATGAAGAGACGGGACGCAGCTCGATGCAAGCAAATGTCAATTTATTGTACAGAAGCACGAGTTTCTAGACACGTTCAGAAGCTGCGCGTTTTAAACAGATTGGCTCTTGAAGCTCAGCATTGCATACTGGGCAATCCCCGACTGGTGGTTAACTGCCAGCAGCTAACAGCAAGGTGGTACCTTTCCTTGGCGCCAGGCGCCACCCGTCTCCCACTCCCCTGTGCTCTGTAAACAGGTCTCATCATGTTAATTGCTGTCTAGACAAGCTCCAGCACATCCCCCTCAGCTAACCGATTGCCGCGCATGGTCCTAGTTTCCAGCCCGCTCCTGCATCTCCCCCTTCCTGCTGCACAAAAAGAACCTTGGAAACCGAACGAGCAAAAACAAGGTATAAGTAATAGAACAAATAAAAAAGCAACTAAGACACATTATCAATGTCAAACTAACCCACTGTCTGTGTTCCACACAATTTGACAATTTCCCCTTTTTGTTTTTGAACAGCTGGTACCAGGTTTGCCATGTTCTGCAGGGCCCTTGCAAACATCACAGCAACCAAGGGAACAGCAAACAAACAATCCTGCCAATTGAGGGAATGGATGCCAAAAAGGCTGACATTTTCTCAGATTTTGATACCATGTTGCTGCAACGGGGCGCCTAAAATCCACGCAGCGCATACCATCAAAATCCTCACAGCCACGTCCCTGAACCAACAACAAAAAGCAGTGGCAATTTTGACTCACCTTCTGAACTGCCTACCAAACAAGGTGATTTAACTCTTTAATGCTTTCCCTGCTGTTACTCCGGGAAACAGAAGAACCGCTGCAATAGTTCCCATCGTAGCCTCCTACTACATTAGCATCTACAGAAAGACAATTATCGACATTCAAAGTGTAAACAATATCATCTTCTTTTGGATTAACATTATACATAGGTGGAAGGGCACACCAAACAAGAACTGGTTCAGTCAAAAAGTTGGAAACATAGCATGCCTTCTCTGAACATACCTCTGGGGTCATTCCCTTCATTCCCTCTCTTTTTTATGCAAAGAGACACACTTTAGCATAACAGAGAAGCCCCTATTTACACCTCTGAGCCCGGACACAAACCGCAGCTGTATGCTCCACCAGGCTCAGGGCAGGAATCATTCATGCAGTTACATAGCTATATATCACTACAAGCGTGCAGACACCTATTAAACACTAGATAACCATGTTTATCTTTCCTAGTCTCCTTCACAATACCTAGCTCTTCTCTCATCTCTTGTTAGGTCAAAATATTCTCCAGCTTCCTCTCCTATCTCTCTCTTCAGACATTCTCTGTCCTCTTCTTTGCTTGTTAATTGCGAGGAGGCAAAGGGGGTGTGTAGCTGGGTGACCACGACCTGCTTTATGTTACAATCAACTAAACACTGAATACAGGAAAAAAAGGCATGGGAGACATCAGGCAAACGTCAATAAGGTGGTTAAAGGTAATTATAATAAATCCTGTAATACTTTTGAGTCATGGCCCAAAGTTTCCCAGCCGTGAGAAGAGACCAAAGGCATCCCGCCCCTGGCTCTGTTGCAGATCTTTGCTTTAAGGCTTTGAAGTTTTGTATACTTTTGTAAATTAATTCACAGTGGTCACTCAGATTCACGTAACACATCCTATCAAAGCCTTCACACTTGTGTCCCTGTGCTAATAATAAAAATCAGTAGCAACTCGGTTCTGTAGCAACATATGATGGACAGAATCAACATCTGTTAATAAGCCAGAAAAAAAACCACACCAGCATTTGGGACATGCGGAATTAGACTCTATAACTCGAAAGTTATAAAGTAGGTATGTTTATTGCGCGCAGATGCACGGGGGATTGCTCCTCCACAAGCCTGCATACCCGAAGTGACGAACCATCTCACATTTATACAATGAAACAAATGAATATTCAATTAACGCCTATACATATTCGTTACCTAAACCCCGCTTCCTATATCAGTCCTTTCCTGGAACGCGGTGGTCTTGCAGGGTTGTAGGTGATTCATGTCCTTGTGACCATCCGATCTTCTCCAGCAAGGAGACTTAGCACTCCCTCCCTCTAGATAGCATTGGAATATCTCTCATCCTTTTCTCATTCTTTTTTTTAATAGCCCCTTTGTTAGAGGAAGAGGGGCAGGCGTCTCCTCAAAACTGTAGTTGTCTCCTCAGAGCTGTGTGCCTATGTGACCAGACACCACATTCCTGGGCAGACATATACAATCACAGTCGGTGTTCCATCGTCCCCATTTCACACTATTTCTCCATATCAATCCCCCCTTTTCTATTAAATTAAGTAAATTCTTTTACTTAAGCAGTCTTCCCGAATGATATAAAGCATCATACATAAGTGTTACCCTTTTAAACATTCTCCAAACCCACAAATATAACATAATGGCTAGTATTAAGGAAATTCCTAAACTGATCAATAAGATCACAATGGGGTGTACCACAGTGTTAAGAATTGATTCATCTTTTCTACCTGGCCACTCGATTGTGGTCGGTATGGGGTATGTAATTGCCAATCTATTCCTAGATGGGGGCTGATCTGTTGCACTATTCTGGACACAAAATGTGGTCCTCTATTCGAGGACATTACCGCTGGGACTCCAAACCTAGGTATTATCTCTTGGAGCAGTATTTTGGTCACTTCCCGGGCTTTAGCAGTTCTGCATGGGAAGGCTTCTGGCCAACCTGAAAAGGTATCTGTTAGTACCAATAAATATCGATACCCCCCTTTTCAAGGAAGTTCCGAGAAATTGGGTCTGCCAATGTTGCACTGGAACATTTCCTCTACTAGTGTTCCCTAGTTTCATTTTATTTGCTTTATTGGGATTATTGCATAAACACATTTCACATTGCTGAGTCACCTGTTTTATTACAGTATACAAGTTTTGCCCTATCAATTTCTGATTTAGACTTTTATATAAAGCATCAGCTCCCCAATGCGTCTTATTAATAATAGGGCTGTGGTCCATATTAAATTAGATGGTACCACTATATGACCAGCCCTTAAATAAGTCCACTTACTTAATTTTATTTTATCATTCATGTCCTGAATTCTCTTTAAGTTTTCTTTAGAATAGTTTGGCTCTTGATCTGTACTTACAGTTTGGATTTTATCGTCTGGTATTAAGGATAATTCCTCCTTTCCTACCTCCTCTGTGACTCGTCTGGCCTCATGGTCGGCCAGGCGGGTTCCAATTTCCAAATCAGTGCATCAATGGGCCATCTTATGTCCTTCCTTCCTGGATGATCCTCTTATAACAGAGGGGGCCATTCCTCACATCAAGGTCTGGCATGGCATATGTTCCCACCGCTCAATGCCTACTGGGTTGCAGCCAACAGCAGAATTCAAGATTCTTCTTGGTGGCAAACACAGGGGCCAACCCAGTCTTGCCCTTGACTATGGTAGGAGGCACCTGACCAACCTTATTCCTTGTATTTCGTTGTCAATGCAGATGACGTGCGGAAAGCAGACTCCACAATCTGTAAGATTGTAAAGTAGGTATGTTTATTCAGCGCTGGGCAGCACGGGGGAGTAGTCCCGCCAAAACCGTGCGCGCCTGATACGAAAACTTGCTCTGTTTTTATAAGACAACTCATTACATATTCATAATATGATGTAATACGCCTATACATATGCATTACCTATCCCCGCTTTGTATTAAGATTAGTTCTGCAAGTCATTTCATATCTCTCTCCCGACTGAGTTTGCGCAGTGTCCCCTGGTGGTGGTCGTCAGGGGTCCTGAGGATGAAGGCAGGTGAGTCTTCCTCGTGACCCCCACATCTGGCGCAGGCTCAGTAACGTCCTGCTCTTTGTCCAAACCGCAGAACCAGCTTTGGCTTGTTCTTGCAAGGTTGTAATCTTTCTTTGGACTTATATGGTCATAAAGCTGGACTTATATGGTCATGAAGCCCTTTACTCCCGTACACCTTATCACAGTACCCAAGCAAACCGTGTAAGATCTGGCAAACAGCTTAAATTTTACAACTTTTACCCTAAACAGCTAAACAGACTATTACAATTGTTAATCTCTACCCTATCTCTTACCCCCCCCCCTCTCTCTCAGTCCCCCCTTTTCAAAGAAATTAGTAAATTCTTTTACTCAGACTCGAAGTATTGATTAGATTCCAATTTTTGTCGCAGTTGATTTCTCTTCCATTCGCTATAGGAATTTCCAGTTCCCTTAAAACACCAAAATCCACAACGGACAGCTATACTAATAATTAACAATAGAAAGACAATTACAATGATCATTACAAATAATTGTTTTAACCATGTTAGATTGGGCAACCAGGATGTCAATTTCTCCCATAATTCAAAAAAACTCCAAGAAGTGTTGTCTTGTGTCACTTTATGTAGAATATTTACTTGTTTCCTTATTTCTTGGAGGTCCTCGGTGATTCGCCCGCTCTGATCTGCATACATGCAACAACCTACATTGATCACAGTGCATACCCCTCCTTGAAAGGCTAATAGCAAATCTAAGGCCATACGATTCTGTGATACTATTTTCGATAAGTCAGTAACTTCCTCCTGGAGTGCCAGGAGGGCATCAACTGTTCTATTTTCCACTGTTTCTATTACAGCTGAGATGTTTATTATTGCCTTTTCCAACTCACAGAGTTTCATCTGCACATCCCATAACAAGTCACTGTCATGGCAAAACACACAGATTTACATTAGTAGATCTACTACAGAGTGTATTTTATTTCAGGTTTTCTGCCAATATCCCCATAGCCTTGCTGACCAAGGGATATTGTTTTTATCTGAACTGGGCAAGCCTCCCCCTTATCATTTTTACTGTAACAGGTAAAGCAGTTTTCACCTTTTATTTTCGGATACACCTGGTTAAAAATTTATTTTACTTCAGGGAGGTCCTCTTTTCCTCTTTTCTGTTGAATTAAAGATAAGCTTAATATTTCAATTACTTGATCATTTTTAACTTTTATCTTACAACATGTTTCATTCTGGTTGCTGCACAGAACGAACCACAACCTCAGCGCTCTCATTTTTTTTTTTTTTTTTTTTTTTTACAAAACATTTCTCCTTCTTTAAACGTCTAGATATTCTAATAAATCTCATCCCAACAAAGATTTTGGTGAATTTGGCATTCTTATTTGTTTTCTTAGTTTGTACTTTAAAGGTTTCAGGATGTTTTCCTGGTGGCCAGCAGCTCCCACAACTGTAACAATTTTTTTTTTATTATTATTATTTTTTTACTGAAGTTTAACAAATAAGTTGGTTTCCTATTCAGTAAAATTCCACCTCATACCCATTCCCTGCCCTAAAGGGGCCGTTACCGGTCCTGTTGTACTGCAAATGCTGCAGCAATTGGGGTGACATTGTCAGGTCCTTCTGCTCAATTGTCAGCAACAGCAACCCCCTCCTCCCCACCAGCAGGAGGATTCGGGGCAGGAGATGCTCTTCCTGCTCTGCAGGTTACACAAGCCTGCCTCTGCAGCAGCACTTCTGTTTTAACTCTTTCTTACCCTGAATGCAAATCTGCTACTTGTTGCTTTAAGTCTGTGTTATTACATATCAGCCTTTGCAGGCAAACAGCAAACACCCTGCCATGCGTCCAGCGTGACTCAGCCGCACCTTCGAGGGGGTACGGGGGTTTGTACAAACTCACCCCAATACTTTAACACTTTCACAGGGTCTTTGACTCTCCACCCCCCCTCCCCCGGCTTCAGATCTTACATACATTATCACAAGTTTTTATCTTACAACATGTTTCATTCTGGTTGCTGCACAGAAAGAACCACAACCTCAGCGCTCTCTTTTTTTTTTTTTTTTTTTTTTTTTTACACAAATATTTCAGCAAGAACTTCCTTAAAGCTATTAAACAGGTACACCAAAACCCTAAAATTTTAACCAGAGGACTAACGGTGCCCCAAAGAGAATGTGGATCAAGGCCTTGCTCATTAGCCTCTCCATTTTGTACCTCCGTAACACTCAAACCTTTAAGACCGCCATATAAGTATTACTCTGACAACTGTGTTTGCCTGTTTATCTTAGAAAATTTCAGTATTCCTTTACAATCCATTAAGCACAGGCATAATTACACACATTTATTTTAGGATACTTCTGTGCCTCCCACAATTTAAGCCTATAAGAAGACGCTGTTTAAGCATCATATTAACTCAGGTTAACCAGCAGCAGCTTCAGTATTCGAATGGAAAGCCACAGACGTGTTCACAGTCACCAAAAAAATATCCCTGCAAATAAATCTACAAATCAGTTACTGAACTTGGCTTTGTATTGTGGAGCTGAATTGGAGCAATGCCACTGTCAGCTGAAATTAAGCAAAGTGCTCCATCCCCCCCACAGGCAGAGTAGAGCTAGTTTTGCATACAACGTGGACATCCTGTCCACAGCACAGGTGTTTAATCTTACAAATCTCCTTCTGCTGCATCACCCTACCTGCACAACACTGACACAGCCTCAGATCCTCATGTAAATATACTATAGTAATGCAACTTACATAAAGCAAGACACTGAGTACAGTTTTGTTTGTTTGTTTTTTTTATCCTTTTCTAGAGCCATAATCAAAGATCAGGTGGTGTTAATCCCACACTCCTCCTGTCACACAAACATATCAGCACACATTACTTCATCCCATTTTCCTTCTCTCCATACTGCAGCAAAGTATTTTCTTATTCACATTTCCACCAGCAGACCCTCCAATATCCCTCAAAACACATCCTAACGGGCTTTTCTTTAAAATCCCACCACTCTGTTTTCCTCCCATTATTCCAGCTTACACTCACAGAACACACTTATCACTTACAGAATTACTACTTACAAAACGCAACACACAGGTATCTTTCTACAGCAACACCAACAGCTCACTATTATAAAAAATATAGCCGAAATCACAGTAACAATTATCAAAGTCAAATTCCACATTCCATAAATCCGGTAACCAAAATAAGCAACACTGCAGCAAATAAGCTTTATAAGCAAACTTGCCAGGTTCCACATGGCAATTAAATGCCGATAAAACCCAAACAGAACCAGAAGTATACTTAGGGTGTCAGCCACAGAAGTATACCTGAGTTTTCCAGACCAGACGTATACCCGTGAGAGAA
>NW_024427331.1:0-46448 GCF_017639655.2 Falco naumanni | reverse complement strand
AAAAGTCTCAAGGGTAAAAAATTGTCACGGTAAAAAATGACTCACGAGTAAAAAAAGTCTCACAGGTAAAAAAGTCTCATGGGTAAAAATTCTCATGTGTAAAGAGCCTCAAGGTAAAAAAAGTCTGACGGGAAAAAAAGTCTGACGGGTAAAAATTCCCACGGGAAAAAAAGCCTGGCGAGTAAAAAAATCTGATGGATAAAAAAGATCTCACGGGTAAAAAAAGTCTCCAAGGTAAAACGTCTCACGGGTAAAAATTTTCACGGTAAAAATGTCTGACGTGTACAAAAAGTCTGACAGACAAAAAAAAGTCACAGGTCAAAAAAGTCTCACGGGTAGAAAAATTGTCATGGGTAAATAGTCACACAGGTCAAAAAAGTCTCACGGGAAAAAATGTCTGACGAGTAAAAAAAGTCTTACGGGTAATAAGTTTCACAGGTAAAATGTCTCACAATTAAAAAAGTCTCCTGGGTAAAAAAGGTTTGATGGGTAAAAAAAGCCTCATGGGTCAAAAGTCTCAAGGGTAAAAATTGTCACGGTAAAAATGACTCACGAGTAAAAAAAGTCTCACAGGTAAAAAAGTCTCATGGGTAAAAATTCTCATGTGTAAAGAGCCTCAAGGTAAAAAAAGTCTGACGGGAAAAAAAGTCTGACGGGTAAAAATTCTCACGGGAAAAAAAGCCTGGCGAGTAAAAAAATCTGATGGATAAAAAAGATCTCACGGGTAAAAAAAGTCTCCAAGGTAAAACGTCTCACGGGTAAAAATTTTCACGGTAAAAATGTCTGACGTGTACAAAAAGTCTGACAGACAAAAAAAAGTCACAGGTCAAAAAAGTCTCACGGGTAGAAAAATTGTCATGGGTAAAAAGTCACACAGGTCAAAAAAGTCTCACGGGAAAAAATGTCTGACGAGTAAAAAAAGTCTTACGGGTAATAAGTTTCACAGGTAAAATGTCTCACAATTAAAAAAGTCTCCTGGGTAAAAAAGGTTTGATGGGTAAAAAAAGCCTCATGGGTCAAAAGTCTCAAGGGTAAAAATTGTCACGGTAAAAATGACTCACGAGTAAAAAAAGTCTCACAGGTAAAAAAGTCTCCTGGGTAAAAATTCTCATGTGTAAAGAGCCTCAAGGTAAAAAAAGTCTGACGGGAAAAAAAGTCTGACGGGTAAAAATTCCCACGGGAAAAAAAGCCTGGCGAGTAAAAAAATCTGATGGATAAAAAAGATCTCATGGGTAAAAAAAGTCTCCAAGGTAAAACGTCTCACGGGTAAAAATTTTCACGGTAAAAATGTCTGACGTGTACAAAAAGTCTGACAGACAAAAAAAAGTCACAGGTCAAAAAAGTCTCACGGGTAGAAAAATTGTCATGGGTAAAAAGTCACACAGGTCAAAAAAGTCTCACGGGAAAAAATGTCTGACGAGTAAAAAAAGTCTTACGGGTAATAAGTTTCACAGGTAAAATGTCTCACAATTAAAAAAGTCTCCTGGGTAAAAAAGGTTTGATGGGTAAAAAAAGCCTCATGGGTCAAAAGTCTCAAGGGTAAAAATTGTCACGGTAAAAATGACTCACGAGTAAAAAAAGTCTCACAGGTAAAAAAGTCTCCTGGGTAAAAATTCTCATGTGTAAAGAGCCTCAAGGTAAAAAAAGTCTGACGGGAAAAAAAGTCTGACGGGTAAAAATTCCCACGGGAAAAAAAGCCTGGCGAGTAAAAAAATCTGATGGATAAAAAAGATCTCACGGGTAAAAAAAGTCTCCAAGGTAAAACGTCTCACGGGTAAAAATTTTCACGGTAAAAATGTCTGACGTGTACAAAAAGTCTGACAGACAAAAAAAAGTCACAGGTCAAAAAAGTCTCACGGGTAGAAAAATTGTCATGGGTAAATAGTCACACAGGTCAAAAAAGTCTCACGGGAAAAAATGTCTGACGAGTAAAAAAAGTCTTACGGGTAATAAGTTTCACAGGTAAAATGTCTCACAATTAAAAAAGTCTCCTGGGTAAAAAAAGGTTTGATGGGTAAAAAAAGCCTCATGGGTCAAAAGTCTCAAGGGTAAAAATTGTCACGGTAAAAATGACTCACGAGTAAAAAAAGTCTCACAGGTAAAAAAGTCTCATGGGTAAAAATTCTCATGTGTAAAGAGCCTCAAGGTAAAAAAAGTCTGACGGGAAAAAAAGTCTGACGGGTAAAAATTCCCACGGGAAAAAAAGCCTGGCGAGTAAAAAAATCTGATGGATAAAAAAGATCTCACGGGTAAAAAAAGTCTCCAAGGTAAAACGTCTCACGGGTAAAAATTTTCACGGTAAAAATGTCTGACGTGTACAAAAAGTCTGACAGACAAAAAAAAGTCACAGGTCAAAAAAGTCTCACGGGTAGAAAAATTGTCATGGGTAAATAGTCACACAGGTCAAAAAAGTCTCACGGGAAAAAATGTCTGACGAGTAAAAAAAGTCTTACGGGTAATAAGTTTCACAGGTAAAATGTCTCACAATTAAAAAAGTCTCCTGGGTAAAAAAGGTTTGATGGGTAAAAAAAGCCTCATGGGTCAAAAGTCTCAAGGGTAAAAATTGTCACGGTAAAAATGACTCACGAGTAAAAAAAGTCTCACAGGTAAAAAAGTCTCATGGGTAAAAATTCTCATGTGTAAAGAGCCTCAAGGTAAAAAAAGTCTGACGGGAAAAAAAGTCTGACGGGTAAAAATTCCCACGGGAAAAAAAGCCTGGCGAGTAAAAAAAT
The DNA here is from genome assembly GCF_017639655.2 of Falco naumanni. Lineage (NCBI taxonomy): Eukaryota > Metazoa > Chordata > Aves > Falconiformes > Falconidae > Falco > Falco naumanni. The sequence goes on along the minus strand of NW_024427331.1, from coordinate 43,716 downwards.
CTGATGGATAAAAAAGATCTCACGGGTAAAAAAAGTCTCCAAGGTAAAACGTCTCACGGGTAAAAATTTTCACGGTAAAAATGTCTGACGTGTACAAAAAGTCTGACAGACAAAAAAACCTCTCAGGTCAAAAAAGTCTCACGGGTAGAAAAATTGTCATGGGTAAAAAGTCACACAGGTCAAAAAAGTCTCACGGGAAAAAATGTCTGACGAGTAAAAAAAGTCTTACGGGTAATAAGTTTCACAGGTAAAATGTCTCACAATTAAAAAAGTCTCCTGGGCCAAAAAAGGTTTGATGGGTAAAAAAAGCCTCATGGGTCAAAAGTCTCAAGGGTAAAAATTGTCACGGTAAAAATGACTCACGAGTAAAAAAAGTCTCACAGGTAAAAAAGTCTCATGGGTAAAAATTCTCATGTGTAAAGAGCCTCAAGGTAAAAAAAGTCTGACGGGAAAAAAAGTCTGACGGGTAAAAATTCCCACGGGAAAAAAAGCCTGGCGAGTAAAAAAATCTGATGGATAAAAAAGATCTCACGGGTAAAAAAAGTCTCCAAGGTAAAACGTCTCACGGGTAAAAATTTTCACGGTAAAAATGTCTGACGTGTACAAAAAGTCTGACAGACAAAAAAAAGTCACAGGTCAAAAAAGTCTCACGGGTAGAAAAATTGTCATGGGTAAATAGTCACACAGGTCAAAAAAGTCTCACGGGAAAAAATGTCTGACGAGTAAAAAAAGTCTTACGGGTAATAAGTTTCACAGGTAAAATGTCTCACAATTAAAAAAGTCTCCTGGGTAAAAAAGGTTTGATGGGTAAAAAAAGCCTCATGGGTCAAAAGTCTCAAGGGTAAAAATTGTCACGGTAAAAATGACTCACGAGTAAAAAAAGTCTCACAGGTAAAAAAGTCTCCTGGGTAAAAATTCTCATGTGTAAAGAGCCTCAAGGTAAAAAAAGTCTGACGGGAAAAAAAGTCTGACGGGTAAAAATTCCCACGGGAAAAAAAGCCTGGCGAGTAAAAAAATCTGATGGATAAAAAAGATCTCACGGGTAAAAAAAGTCTCCAAGGTAAAACGTCTCACGGGTAAAAATTTTCACGGTAAAAATGTCTGACGTGTACAAAAAGTCTGACAGACAAAAAAAAGTCACAGGTCAAAAAAGTCTCACGGGTAGAAAAATTGTCATGGGTAAATAGTCACACAGGTCAAAAAAGTCTCACGGGAAAAAATGTCTGACGAGTAAAAAAAGTCTTACGGGTAATAAGTTTCACAGGTAAAATGTCTCACAATTAAAAAAGTCTCCTGGCTAAAAAAGGTTTGATGGGTAAAAAAAGCCTCATGGGTCAAAAGTCTCAAGGGTAAAAATTGTCACGGTAAAAATGACTCACGAGTAAAAAAAGTCTCACAGGTAAAAAAGTCTCATGGGTAAAAATTCTCATGTGTAAAGAGCCTCAAGGTAAAAAAAGTCTGACGGGAAAAAAAGTCTGACGGGTAAAAATTCCCACGGGAAAAAAAGCCTGGCGAGTAAAAAAATCTGATGGATAAAAAAGATCTCACGGGTAAAAAAAGTCTCCAAGGTAAAACGTCTCACGGGTAAAAATTTTCACGGTAAAAATGTCTGACGTGTACAAAAAGTCTGACAGACAAAAAAAAGTCACAGGTCAAAAAAGTCTCACGGGTAGAAAAATTGTCATGGGTAAATAGTCACACAGGTCAAAAAAGTCTCACGGGAAAAAATGTCTGACGAGTAAAAAAAGTCTTACGGGTAATAAGTTTCACAGGTAAAATGTCTCACAATTAAAAAAGTCTCCTGGGTAAAAAAGGTTTGATGGGTAAAAAAAGCCTCATGGGTCAAAAGTCTCAAGGGTAAAAATTGTCACGGTAAAAATGACTCACGAGTAAAAAAAGTCTCACAGGTAAAAAAGTCTCATGGGTAAAAATTCTCATGTGTAAAGAGCCTCAAGGTAAAAAAAGTCTGACGGGAAAAAAAGTCTGACGGGTAAAAATTCTCACGGGAAAAAAAGCCTGGCGAGTAAAAAAATCTGATGGATAAAAAAGATCTCACGGGTAAAAAAAGTCTCCAAGGTAAAACGTCTCACGGGTAAAAATTTTCACGGTAAAAATGTCTGACGTGTACAAAAAGTCTGACAGACAAAAAAAAGTCACAGGTCAAAAAAGTCTCACGGGTAGAAAAATTGTCATGGGTAAAAAGTCACACAGGTCAAAAAAGTCTCACGGGAAAAAATGTCTGACGAGTAAAAAAAAGTCTTACGGGTAATAAGTTTCACAGGTAAAATGTCTCACAATTAAAAAAGTCTCCTGGCTAAAAAAGGTTTGATGGGTAAAAAAAGCCTCATGGGTCAAAAGTCTCAAGGGTAAAAATTGTCACGGTAAAAATGACTCACGAGTAAAAAAAGTCTCACAGGTAAAAAAGCCTCATGGGTAAAAATTCTCATGTGTAAAGAGCCTCAAGGTAAAAAAAGTCTGACGGGAAAAAAAGTCTGACGGGTAAAAATTCTCAAAAGAAAAAAAAGCCTGGCGAGTAAAAAAATCTGATGGATAAAAAAGATCTCACGGGTAAAAAAAGTCTCCAAGGTAAAACGTCTCACGGGTAAAAATTTTCACGGTAAAAATGTCTGACGTGTACAAAAAGTCTGACAGACAAAAAAAAGTCACAGGTCAAAAAAGTCTCACGGGTAGAAAAATTGTCATGGGTAAAAAGTCACACAGGTCAAAAAAGTCTCACGGGAAAAAATGTCTGACGAGTAAAAAAAGTCTTACGGGTAATAAGTTTCACAGGTAAAATGTCTCACAATTAAAAAAGTCTCCTGGGTAAAAAAGGTTTGATGGGTAAAAAAAGCCTCATGGGTCAAAAGTCTCAAGGGTAAAAATTGTCACGGTAAAAATGACTCACGAGTAAAAAAAGTCTCACAGGTAAAAAAGTCTCATGGGTAAAAATTCTCATGTGTAAAGAGCCTCAAGGTAAAAAAAGTCTGACGGGAAAAAAAGTCTGACGGGTAAAAATTCCCACGGGAAAAAAAGCCTGGCGAGTAAAAAAATCTGATGGATAAAAAAGATCTCACGGGTAAAAAAAGTCTCCAATGTAAAACGTCTCACGGGTAAAAATTTTCACGGTAAAAATGTCTGACGTGTACAAAAAGTCTGACAGACAAAAAAAAGTCACAGGTCAAAAAAGTCTCACGGGTAGAAAAATTGTCATGGGTAAAAAGTCACACAGGTCAAAAAAGTCTCACGGGAAAAAATGTCTGACGAGTAAAAAAAGTCTTACGGGTAATAAGTTTCACAGGTAAAATGTCTCACAATTAAAAAAGTCTCCTGGGTAAAAAAGGTTTGATGGGTAAAAAAAGCCTCATGGGTCAAAAGTCTCAAGGGTAAAAATTGTCACGGTAAAAATGACTCACGAGTAAAAAAAGTCTCACAGGTAAAAAAGTCTCATGGGTAAAAATTCTCATGTGTAAAGAGCCTCAAGGTAAAAAAAGTCTGACGGGAAAAAAAGTCTGACGGGTAAAAATTCCCACGGGAAAAAAAGCCTGGCGAGTAAAAAAATCTGATGGATAAAAAAGATCTCACGGGTAAAAAAAGTCTCCAAGGTAAAACGTCTCACGGGTAAAAATTTTCACGGTAAAAATGTCTGACGTGTACAAAAAGTCTGACAGACAAAAAAAAGTCACAGGTCAAAAAAGTCTCACGGGTAGAAAAATTGTCATGGGTAAAAAGTCACACAGGTCAAAAAAGTCTCACGGGAAAAAATGTCTGACGAGTAAAAAAAGTCTTACGGGTAATAAGTTTCACAGGTAAAATGTCTCACAATTAAAAAAGTCTCCTGGGTAAAAAAGGTTTGATGGGTAAAAAAAGCCTCATGGGTCAAAAGTCTCAAGGGTAAAAATTGTCACGGTAAAAATGACTCACGAGTAAAAAAAGTCTCACAGGTAAAAAAGTCTCATGGGTAAAAATTCTCATGTGTAAAGAGCCTCAAGGTAAAAAAAGTCTGACGGGAAAAAAAGTCTGACGGGTAAAAATTCTCACGGGAAAAAAAGCCTGGCGAGTAAAAAAATCTGATGGATAAAAAAGATCTCACGGGTAAAAAAAGTCTCCAAGGTAAAACGTCTCACGGGTAAAAATTTTCACGGTAAAAATGTCTGACGTGTACAAAAAGTCTGACAGACAAAAAAAAGTCACAGGTCAAAAAAGTCTCACGGGTAGAAAAATTGTCATGGGTAAAAAGTCACACAGGTCAAAAAAGTCTCACGGGAAAAAATGTCTGACGAGTAAAAAAAGTCTTACGGGTAATAAGTTTCACAGGTAAAATGTCTCACAATTAAAAAAGTCTCCTGGGTAAAAAAAGGTTTGATGGGTAAAAAAAGCCTCATGGGTCAAAAGTCTCAAGGGTAAAAATTGTCACGGTAAAAATGACTCACGAGTAAAAAAAGTCTCACAGGTAAAAAAGTCTCATGGGTAAAAATTCTCATGTGTAAAGAGCCTCAAGGTAAAAAAAGTCTGACGGGAAAAAAAGTCTGACGGGTAAAAATTCCCACGGGAAAAAAAGCCTGGCGAGTAAAAAAATCTGATGGATAAAAAAGATCTCACGGGTAAAAAAAGTCTCCAAGGTAAAACGTCTCACGGGTAAAAATTTTCACGGTAAAAATGTCTGACGTGTACAAAAAGTCTGACAGACAAAAAAAAGTCACAGGTCAAAAAAGTCTCACGGGTAGAAAAATTGTCATGGGTAAAAAGTCACACAGGTCAAAAAAGTCTCACGGGAAAAAATGTCTGACGAGTAAAAAAAGTCTTACGGGTAATAAGTTTCACAGGTAAAATGTCTCACAATTAAAAAAGTCTCCTGGGTAAAAAAGGTTTGATGGGTAAAAAAAGCCTCATGGGTCAAAAGTCTCAAGGGTAAAAATTGTCACGGTAAAAATGACTCACGAGTAAAAAAAGTCTCACAGGTAAAAAAGTCTCATGGGTAAAAATTCTCATGTGTAAAGAGCCTCAAGGTAAAAAAAGTCTGACGGGAAAAAAAGTCTGACGGGTAAAAATTCTCAAAAGAAAAAAAGCCTGGCGAGTAAAAAAATCTGATGGATAAAAAAGATCTCACGGGTAAAAAAAGTCTCCAAGGTAAAACGTCTCACGGGTAAAAATTTTCACGGTAAAAATGTCTGACGTGTACAAAAAGTCTGACAGACAAAAAAAAGTCACAGGTCAAAAAAGTCTCACGGGTAGAAAAATTGTCATGGGTAAATAGTCACACAGGTCAAAAAAGTCTCACGGGAAAAAATGTCTGACGAGTAAAAAAAGTCTTACGGGTAATAAGTTTCACAGGTAAAATGTCTCACAATTAAAAAAGTCTCCTGGGTAAAAAAGGTTTGATGGGTAAAAAAAGCCTCATGGGTCAAAAGTCTCAAGGGTAAAAATTGTCACGGTAAAAATGACTCACGAGTAAAAAAAGTCTCACAGGTAAAAAAAGCCTCATGGGTAAAAATTCTCATGTGTAAAGAGCCTCAAGGTAAAAAAAGTCTGACGGGAAAAAAAGTCTGACGGGTAAAAATTCCCACGGGAAAAAAAGCCTGGCGAGTAAAAAAATCTGATGGATAAAAAAGATCTCACGGGTAAAAAAAGTCTCCAAGGTAAAACGTCTCACGGGTAAAAATTTTCACGGTAAAAATGTCTGACGTGTACAAAAAGTCTGACAGACAAAAAAAAGTCACAGGTCAAAAAAGTCTCACGGGTAGAAAAATTGTCATGGGTAAATAGTCACACAGGTCAAAAAAGTCTCACGGGAAAAAATGTCTGACGAGTAAAAAAAGTCTTACGGGTAATAAGTTTCACAGGTAAAATGTCTCACAATTAAAAAAGTCTCCTGGGATAAAAAAGGTTTGATGGGTAAAAAAAGCCTCATGGGTCAAAAGTCTCAAGGGTAAAAATTGTCACGGTAAAAATGACTCACGAGTAAAAAAAGTCTCACAGGTAAAAAAGTCTCATGGGTAAAAATTCTCATGTGTAAAGAGCCTCAAGGTAAAAAAAGTCTGACGGGAAAAAAAGTCTGACGGGTAAAAATTCCCACGGGAAAAAAAGCCTGGCGAGTAAAAAAATCTGATGGATAAAAAAGATCTCACGGGTAAAAAAAGTCTCCAAGGTAAAACGTCTCACGGGTAAAAATTTTCACGGTAAAAATGTCTGACGTGTACAAAAAGTCTGACAGACAAAAAAAAGTCACAGGTCAAAAAAGTCTCACGGGTAGAAAAATTGTCATGGGTAAAAAGTCACACAGGTCAAAAAAGTCTCACGGGAAAAAATGTCTGACGAGTAAAAAAAGTCTTACGGGTAATAAGTTTCACAGGTAAAATGTCTCACAATTAAAAAAGTCTCCTGGCTAAAAAAGGTTTGATGGGTAAAAAAAGCCTCATGGGTCAAAAGTCTCAAGGGTAAAAATTGTCACGGTAAAAATGACTCACGAGTAAAAAAAGTCTCACAGGTAAAAAAGTCTCATGGGTAAAAATTCTCATGTGTAAAGAGCCTCAAGGTAAAAAAAGTCTGACGGGAAAAAAAGTCTGACGGGTAAAAATTCCCACGGGAAAAAAAGCCTGGCGAGTAAAAAAATCTGATGGATAAAAAAGATCTCACGGGTAAAAAAAGTCTCCAAGGTAAAACGTCTCACGGGTAAAAATTTTCACGGTAAAAATGTCTGACGTGTACAAAAAGTCTGACAGACAAAAAAAAGTCACAGGTCAAAAAAGTCTCACGGGTAGAAAAATTGTCATGGGTAAAAAGTCACACAGGTCAAAAAAGTCTCACGGGAAAAAATGTCTGACGAGTAAAAAAAAGTCTTACGGGTAATAAGTTTCACAGGTAAAATGTCTCACAATTAAAAAAGTCTCCTGGGTAAAAAAGGTTTGATGGGTAAAAAAAGCCTCATGGGTCAAAAGTCTCAAGGGTAAAAAATTGTCACGGTAAAAATGACTCACGAGTAAAAAAAGTCTCACAGGTAAAAAAGTCTCATGGGTAAAAATTCTCATGTGTAAAGAGCCTCAAGGTAAAAAAAGTCTGACGGGAAAAAAAAGTCTGACGGGTAAAAATTCCCCACGGGAAAAAAAGCCTGGCAGGTAAAAAAAGTCTGATGGATAAAAAAAGATCTCACGGGTAAAAAAAGTCTCCAAGGTAAAACGTCTCACGGGTAAAAATTTTCACGGTAAAAATGTCTGACGTGTACAAAAAGTCTGACAGACAAAAAAAAGTCACAGGTCAAAAAAGTCTCACGGGTAGAAAAATTGTCATGGGTAAAAAGTCACACAGGTCAAAAAAGTCTCACGGGAAAAAATGTCTGACGAGTAAAAAAAGTCTTACGGGTAATAAGTTTCACAGGTAAAATGTCTCACAATTAAAAAAGTCTCCTGGGTAAAAAAGGTTTGATGGGTAAAAAAAGCCTCATGGGTCAAAAGTCTCAAGGGTAAAAATTGTCACGGTAAAAATGACTCACGAGTAAAAAAAGTCTCACAGGTAAAAAAGTCTCATGGGTAAAAATTCTCATGTGTAAAGAGCCTCAAGGTAAAAAAAGTCTGACGGGAAAAAAAGTCTGACGGGTAAAAATTCCCACGGGAAAAAAAGCCTGGCGAGTAAAAAAATCTGATGGATAAAAAAGATCTCACGGGTAAAAAAAGTCTCCAAGGTAAAACGTCTCACGGGTAAAAATTTTCACGGTAAAAATGTCTGACGTGTACAAAAAGTCTGACAGACAAAAAAAAGTCACAGGTCAAAAAAGTCTCACGGGTAGAAAAATTGTCATGGGTAAAAAGTCACACAGGTCAAAAAAGTCTCACGGGAAAAAATGTCTGACGAGTAAAAAAAGTCTTACGGGTAATAAGTTTCACAGGTAAAATGTCTCACAATTAAAAAAGTCTCCTGGGTAAAAAAGGTTTGATGGGTAAAAAAAGCCTCATGGGTCAAAAGTCTCAAGGGTAAAAATTGTCACGGTAAAAATGACTCACGAGTAAAAAAAGTCTCACAGGTAAAAAAGTCTCCTGGGTAAAAATTCTCATGTGTAAAGAGCCTCAAGGTAAAAAAAGTCTGACGGGAAAAAAAGTCTGACGGGTAAAAATTCCCACGGGAAAAAAAGCCTGGCGAGTAAAAAAATCTGATGGATAAAAAAGATCTCACGGGTAAAAAAAGTCTCCAAGGTAAAACGTCTCACGGGTAAAAATTTTCACGGTAAAAATGTCTGACGTGTACAAAAAGTCTGACAGACAAAAAAAAGTCACAGGTCAAAAAAGTCTCACGGGTAGAAAAATTGTCATGGGTAAAAAGTCACACAGGTCAAAAAAGTCTCACGGGAAAAAATGTCTGACGAGTAAAAAAAGTCTTACGGGTAATAAGTTTCACAGGTAAAATGTCTCACAATTAAAAAAGTCTCCTGGGTAAAAAAGGTTTGATGGGTAAAAAAAGCCTCATGGGTCAAAAGTCTCAAGGGTAAAAATTGTCACGGTAAAAATGACTCACGACTAAAAAAAGTCTCACAGGTAAAAAAGTCTCATGGGTAAAAATTCTCATGTGTAAAGAGCCTCAAGGTAAAAAAAGTCTGACGGGAAAAAAAGTCTGACGGGTAAAAATTCCCACGGGAAAAAAAGCCTGGCGAGTAAAAAAATCTGATGGATAAAAAAGATCTCACGGGTAAAAAAAGTCTCCAAGGTAAAACGTCTCACGGGTAAAAATTTTCACGGTAAAAATGTCTGACGTGTACAAAAAGTCTGACAGACAAAAAAAAGTCACAGGTCAAAAAAGTCTCACGGGTAGAAAAATTGTCATGGGTAAAAAGTCACACAGGTCAAAAAAGTCTCACGGGAAAAAATGTCTGACGAGTAAAAAAAGTCTTACGGGTAATAAGTTTCACAGGTAAAATGTCTCACAATTAAAAAAGTCTCCTGGGTAAAAAAGGTTTGATGGGTAAAAAAAGCCTCATGGGTCAAAAGTCTCAAGGGTAAAAATTGTCACGGTAAAAATGACTCACGAGTAAAAAAAGTCTCACAGGTAAAAAAGTCTCCTGGGTAAAAATTCTCATGTGTAAAGAGCCTCAAGGTAAAAAAAGTCTGACGGGAAAAAAAGTCTGACGGGTAAAAATTCCCACGGGAAAAAAAGCCTGGCGAGTAAAAAAATCTGATGGATAAAAAAGATCTCACGGGTAAAAAAAGTCTCCAAGGTAAAACGTCTCACGGGTAAAAATTTTCACGGTAAAAATGTCTGACGTGTACAAAAAGTCTGACAGACAAAAAAAAGTCACAGGTCAAAAAAGTCTCACGGGTAGAAAAATTGTCATGGGTAAAAAGTCACACAGGTCAAAAAAGTCTCACGGGAAAAAATGTCTGACGAGTAAAAAAAGTCTTACGGGTAATAAGTTTCACAGGTAAAATGTCTCACAATTAAAAAAGTCTCCTGGGTAAAAAAGGTTTGATGGGTAAAAAAAGCCTCATGGGTCAAAAGTCTCAAGGGTAAAAATTGTCACGGTAAAAATGACTCACGAGTAAAAAAAGTCTCACAGGTAAAAAAGTCTCATGGGTAAAAATTCTCATGTGTAAAGAGCCTCAAGGTAAAAAAAGTCTGACGGGAAAAAAAGTCTGACGGGTAAAAATTCCCACGGGAAAAAAAGCCTGGCGAGTAAAAAAATCTGATGGATAAAAAAGATCTCACGGGTAAAAAAAGTCTCCAAGGTAAAACGTCTCACGGGTAAAAATTTTCACGGTAAAAATGTCTGACGTGTACAAAAAGTCTGACAGACAAAAAAAAGTCACAGGTCAAAAAAGTCTCACGGGTAGAAAAATTGTCATGGGTAAAAAGTCACACAGGTCAAAAAAGTCTCACGGGAAAAAATGTCTGACGAGTAAAAAAAGTCTTACGGGTAATAAGTTTCACAGGTAAAATGTCTCACAATTAAAAAAGTCTCCTGGGTAAAAAAGGTTTGATGGGTAAAAAAAGCCTCATGGGTCAAAAGTCTCAAGGGTAAAAATTGTCACGGTAAAAATGACTCACGAGTAAAAAAAGTCTCACAGGTAAAAAAGTCTCCTGGGTAAAAATTCTCATGTGTAAAGAGCCTCAAGGTAAAAAAAGTCTGACGGGAAAAAAAGTCTGACGGGTAAAAATTCCCACGGGAAAAAAAGCCTGGCGAGTAAAAAAATCTGATGGATAAAAAAGATCTCACGGGTAAAAAAAGTCTCCAAGGTAAAACGTCTCACGGGTAAAAATTTTCACGGTAAAAATGTCTGACGTGTACAAAAAGTCTGACAGACAAAAAAAAGTCACAGGTCAAAAAAGTCTCACGGGTAGAAAAATTGTCATGGGTAAAAAGTCACACAGGTCAAAAAAGTCTCACGGGAAAAAATGTCTGACGAGTAAAAAAAGTCTTACGGGTAATAAGTTTCACAGGTAAAATGTCTCACAATTAAAAAAGTCTCCTGGGTAAAAAAGGTTTGATGGGTAAAAAAAGCCTCATGGGTCAAAAGTCTCAAGGGTAAAAATTGTCACGGTAAAAATGACTCACGAGTAAAAAAAGTCTCACAGGTAAAAAAGTCTCCTGGGTAAAAATTCTCATGTGTAAAGAGCCTCAAGGTAAAAAAAGTCTGACGGGAAAAAAAGTCTGACGGGTAAAAATTCCCACGGGAAAAAAAGCCTGGCGAGTAAAAAAATCTGATGGATAAAAAAGATCTCACGGGTAAAAAAAGTCTCCAATGTAAAACGTCTCACGGGTAAAAATTTTCACGGTAAAAATGTCTGACGTGTACAAAAAGTCTGACAGACAAAAAAAAGTCACAGGTCAAAAAAGTCTCACGGGTAGAAAAATTGTCATGGGTAAAAAGTCACACAGGTCAAAAAAGTCTCACGGGAAAAAATGTCTGACGAGTAAAAAAAGTCTTACGGGTAATAAGTTTCACAGGTAAAATGTCTCACAATTAAAAAAGTCTCCTGGGTAAAAAAGGTTTGATGGGTAAAAAAAGCCTCATGGGTCAAAAGTCTCAAGGGTAAAAATTGTCACGGTAAAAATGACTCACGAGTAAAAAAAGTCTCACAGGTAAAAAAGTCTCCTGGGTAAAAATTCTCATGTGTAAAGAGCCTCAAGGTAAAAAAAGTCTGACGGGAAAAAAAGTCTGACGGGTAAAAATTCCCACGGGAAAAAAAGCCTGGCGAGTAAAAAAATCTGATGGATAAAAAAGATCTCACGGGTAAAAAAAGTCTCCAAGGTAAAACGTCTCACGGGTAAAAATTTTCACGGTAAAAATGTCTGACGTGTACAAAAAGTCTGACAGACAAAAAAAAGTCACAGGTCAAAAAAGTCTCACGGGTAGAAAAAATGTCATGGGTAAAAAGTCACACAGGTAAAAAAAGTCTCACGGGAAAAAATGTCTGACGAGTAAAAAAAGTCTTACGGGTAATAAGTTTCACAGGTAAAATGTCTCACAATTAAAAAAGTCTCCTGGGTAAAAAAGGTTTGATGGGTAAAAAAAGCCTCATGGGTCAAAAGTCTCAAGGGTAAAAATTGTCACGGTAAAAATGACTCACGAGTAAAAAAAGTCTCACAGGTAAAAAAGTCTCCTGGGTAAAAATTCTCATGTGTAAAGAGCCTCAAGGTAAAAAAAGTCTGACGGGAAAAAAAGTCTGACGGGTAAAAATTCCCACGGGAAAAAAAGCCTGGCGAGTAAAAAAATCTGATGGATAAAAAAGATCTCACGGGTAAAAAAAGTCTCCAAGGTAAAACGTCTCACGGGTAAAAATTTTCACGGTAAAAATGTCTGACGTGTACAAAAAGTCTGACAGACAAAAAAAAGTCACAGGTCAAAAAAGTCTCACGGGTAGAAAAATTGTCATGGGTAAAAAGTCACACAGGTCAAAAAAGTCTCACGGGAAAAAATGTCTGACGAGTAAAAAAAGTCTTACGGGTAATAAGTTTCACAGGTAAAATGTCTCACAATTAAAAAAGTCTCCTGGGTAAAAAAGGTTTGATGGGTAAAAAAAGCCTCATGGGTCAAAAGTCTCAAGGGTAAAAATTGTCACGGTAAAAATGACTCACGAGTAAAAAAAGTCTCACAGGTAAAAAAGTCTCCTGGGTAAAAATTCTCATGTGTAAAGAGCCTCAAGGTAAAAAAAGTCTGACGGGAAAAAAAGTCTGACGGGTAAAAATTCCCACGGGAAAAAAAGCCTGGCGAGTAAAAAAATCTGATGGATAAAAAAGATCTCACGGGTAAAAAAAGTCTCCAAGGTAAAACGTCTCACGGGTAAAAATTTTCACGGTAAAAATGTCTGACGTGTACAAAAAGTCTGACAGACAAAAAAAAGTCACAGGTCAAAAAAGTCTCACGGGTAGAAAAATTGTCATGGGTAAAAAGTCACACAGGTCAAAAAAGTCTCACGGGAAAAAATGTCTGACGAGTAAAAAAAGTCTTACGGGTAATAAGTTTCACAGGTAAAATGTCTCACAATTAAAAAAGTCTCCTGGGTAAAAAAGGTTTGATGGGTAAAAAAAGCCTCATGGGTCAAAAGTCTCAAGGGTAAAAATTGTCACGGTAAAAATGACTCACGAGTAAAAAAAGTCTCACAGGTAAAAAAGCCTCATGGGTAAAAATTCTCATGTGTAAAGAGCCTCAAGGTAAAAAAAGTCTGACGGGAAAAAAAGTCTGACGGGTAAAAATTCCCACGGGAAAAAAAGCCTGGCGAGTAAAAAAATCTGATGGATAAAAAAGATCTCACGGGTAAAAAAAGTCTCCAAGGTAAAACGTCTCACGGGTAAAAATTTTCACGGTAAAAATGTCTGACGTGTACAAAAAGTCTGACAGACAAAAAAAAGTCACAGGTCAAAAAAGTCTCACGGGTAGAAAAATTGTCATGGGTAAAAAGTCACACAGGTCAAAAAAGTCTCACGGGAAAAAATGTCTGACGAGTAAAAAAAGTCTTACGGGTAATAAGTTTCACAGGTAAAATGTCTCACAATTAAAAAAGTCTCCTGGGTAAAAAAGGTTTGATGGGTAAAAAAAGCCTCATGGGTCAAAAGTCTCAAGGGTAAAAATTGTCACGGTAAAAATGACTCACGAGTAAAAAAAGTCTCACAGGTAAAAAAGTCTCATGGGTAAAAATTCTCATGTGTAAAGAGCCTCAAGGTAAAAAAAGTCTGACGGGAAAAAAAGTCTGACGGGTAAAAATTCTCACGGGAAAAAAAGCCTGGCGAGTAAAAAAATCTGATGGATAAAAAAGATCTCACGGGTAAAAAAAGTCTCCAAGGTAAAACGTCTCACGGGTAAAAATTTTCACGGTAAAAATGTCTGACGTGTACAAAAAGTCTGACAGACAAAAAAAAGTCACAGGTCAAAAAAGTCTCATGGGTAGGAAAATTGTCATGGGTAAAAAGTCACACAGGTCAAAAAAGTCTCACGGGAAAAAATGTCTGACGAGTAAAAAAAGTCTTACGGGTAATAAGTTTCACAGGTAAAATGTCTCACAATTAAAAAAGTCTCCTGGGTAAAAAAGGTTTGATGGGTAAAAAAAGCCTCATGGGTCAAAAGTCTCAAGGGTAAAAATTGTCACGGTAAAAATGACTCACGAGTAAAAAAAGTCTCACAGGTAAAAAAGTCTCCTGGGTAAAAATTCTCATGTGTAAAGAGCCTCAAGGTAAAAAAAGTCTGACGGGAAAAAAAGTCTGACGGGTAAAAATTCCCACGGGAAAAAAAGCCTGGCGAGTAAAAAAATCTGATGGATAAAAAAGATCTCACGGGTAAAAAAAGTCTCCAAGGTAAAACGTCTCACGGGTAAAAATTTTCACGGTAAAAATGTCTGACGTGTACAAAAAGTCTGACAGACAAAAAAAAGTCACAGGTCAAAAAAGTCTCACGGGTAGAAAAATTGTCATGGGTAAAAAGTCACACAGGTCAAAAAAGTCTCACGGGAAAAAATGTCTGACGAGTAAAAAAAGTCTTACGGGTAATAAGTTTCACAGGTAAAATGTCTCACAATTAAAAAAGTCTCCTGGCTAAAAAAGGTTTGATGGGTAAAAAAAGCCTCATGGGTCAAAAGTCTCAAGGGTAAAAATTGTCACGGTAAAAATGACTCACGAGTAAAAAAAGTCTCACAGGTAAAAAAGTCTCCTGGGTAAAAATTCTCATGTGTAAAGAGCCTCAAGGTAAAAAAAGTCTGACGGGAAAAAAAGTCTGACGGGTAAAAATTCCCACGGGAAAAAAAGCCTGGCGAGTAAAAAAATCTGATGGATAAAAAAGATCTCACGGGTAAAAAAAGTCTCCAAGGTAAAACGTCTCACGGGTAAAAATTTTCACGGTAAAAATGTCTGACGTGTACAAAAAGTCTGACAGACAAAAAAAAGTCACAGGTCAAAAAAGTCTCACGGGTAGAAAAATTGTCATGGGTAAAAAGTCACACAGGTCAAAAAAGTCTCACGGGAAAAAATGTCTGACGAGTAAAAAAAGGCTTACGGGTAATAAGTTTCACAGGTAAAATGTCTCACAATTAAAAAAGTCTCCTGGGTAAAAAAGGTTTGATGGGTAAAAAAAGCCTCATGGGTCAAAAGTCTCAAGGGTAAAAATTGTCACGGTAAAAATGACTCACGAGTAAAAAAAGTCTCACAGGTAAAAAAGTCTCATGGGTAAAAATTCTCATGTGTAAAGAGCCTCAAGGTAAAAAAAGTCTGACGGGAAAAAAAGTCTGACGGGTAAAAATTCCCACGGGAAAAAAAGCCTGGCGAGTAAAAAAATCTGATGGATAAAAAAGATCTCACGGGTAAAAAAAGTCTCCAAGGTAAAACGTCTCACGGGTAAAAATTTTCACGGTAAAAATGTCTGACGTGTACAAAAAGTCTGACAGACAAAAAAAAGTCACAGGTCAAAAAAGTCTCACGGGTAGAAAAATTGTCATGGGTAAATAGTCACACAGGTCAAAAAAGTCTCACGGGAAAAAATGTCTGACGAGTAAAAAAAGTCTTACGGGTAATAAGTTTCACAGGTAAAATGTCTCACAATTAAAAAAGTCTCCTGGGTAAAAAAGGTTTGATGGGTAAAAAAAGCCTCATGGGTCAAAAGTCTCAAGGGTAAAAATTGTTACGGTAAAAATGACTCACGAGTAAAAAAAGTCTCACAGGTAAAAAAGTCTCCTGGGTAAAAATTCTCATGTGTAAAGAGCCTCAAGGTAAAAAAAGTCTGACGGGAAAAAAAGTCTGACGGGTAAAAATTCCCACGGGAAAAAAAGCCTGGCGAGTAAAAAAATCTGATGGATAAAAAAGATCTCATGGGTAAAAAAAGTCTCCAAGGTAAAACGTCTCACGGGTAAAAATTTTCACGGTAAAAATGTCTGACGTGTACAAAAAGTCTGACAGACAAAAAAAAGTCACAGGTCAAAAAAGTCTCACGGGTAGAAAAATTGTCATGGGTAAAAAGTCACACAGGTCAAAAAAGTCTCACGGGAAAAAATGTCTGACGAGTAAAAAAAGTCTTACGGGTAATAAGTTTCACAGGTAAAATGTCTCACAATTAAAAAAGTCTCCTGGGTAAAAAAGGTTTGATGGGTAAAAAAAGCCTCATGGGTCAAAAGTCTCAAGGGTAAAAATTGTCACGGTAAAAATGACTCACGAGTAAAAAAAGTCTCACAGGTAAAAAAGTCTCATGGGTAAAAATTCTCATGTGTAAAGAGCCTCAAGGTAAAAAAAGTCTGACGGGAAAAAAAGTCTGACGGGTAAAAATTCCCACGGGAAAAAAAGCCTGGCGAGTAAAAAAATCTGATGGATAAAAAAGATCTCACGGGTAAAAAAAGTCTCCAAGGTAAAACGTCTCACGGGTAAAAATTTTCACGGTAAAAATGTCTGACGTGTACAAAAAGTCTGACAGACAAAAAAAAGTCACAGGTCAAAAAAGTCTCACGGGTAGAAAAATTGTCATGGGTAAAAAGTCACACAGGTCAAAAAAGTCTCACGGGAAAAAATGTCTGACGAGTAAAAAAAGTCTTACGGGTAATAAGTTTCACAGGTAAAATGTCTCACAATTAAAAAAGTCTCCTGGGTAAAAAAGGTTTGATGGGTAAAAAAAGCCTCATGGGTCAAAAGTCTCAAGGGTAAAAATTGTCACGGTAAAAATGACTCACGAGTAAAAAAAGTCTCACAGGTAAAAAAGCCTCATGGGTAAAAATTCTCATGTGTAAAGAGCCTCAAGGTAAAAAAAGTCTGACGGGAAAAAAAGTCTGACGGGTAAAAATTCCCACGGGAAAAAAAGCCTGGCGAGTAAAAAAATCTGATGGATAAAAAAGATCTCACGGGTAAAAAAAGTCTCCAAGGTAAAACGTCTCACGGGTAAAAATTTTCACGGTAAAAATGTCTGACGTGTACAAAAAGTCTGACAGACAAAAAAAAGTCACAGGTCAAAAAAGTCTCACGGGTAGAAAAATTGTCATGGGTAAAAAGTCACACAGGTCAAAAAAGTCTCACGGGAAAAAATGTCTGACGAGTAAAAAAAGTCTTACGGGTAATAAGTTTCACAGGTAAAATGTCTCACAATTAAAAAAGTCTCCTGGCTAAAAAAGGTTTGATGGGTAAAAAAAGCCTCATGGGTCAAAAGTCTCAAGGGTAAAAATTGTTACGGTAAAAATGACTCACGAGTAAAAAAAGTCTCACAGGTAAAAAAGTCTCCTGGGTAAAAATTCTCATGTGTAAAGAGCCTCAAGGTAAAAAAAGTCTGACGGGAAAAAAAGTCTGACGGGTAAAAATTCCCACGGGAAAAAAAGCCTGGCGAGTAAAAAAATCTGATGGATAAAAAAGATCTCACGGGTAAAAAAAGTCTCCAAGGTAAAACGTCTCACGGGTAAAAATTTTCACGGTAAAAATGTCTGACGTGTACAAAAAGTCTGACAGACAAAAAAAAGTCACAGGTCAAAAAAGTCTCACGGGTAGAAAAATTGTCATGGGTAAAAAGTCACACAGGTCAAAAAAGTCTCACGGGAAAAAATGTCTGACGAGTAAAAAAAGTCTTACGGGTAATAAGTTTCACAGGTAAAATGTCTCACAATTAAAAAAGTCTCCTGGGTAAAAAAGGTTTGATGGGTAAAAAAAGCCTCATGGGTCAAAAGTCTCAAGGGTAAAAATTGTCACGGTAAAAATGACTCACGAGTAAAAAAAGTCTCACAGGTAAAAAAGTCTCCTGGGTAAAAATTCTCATGTGTAAAGAGCCTCAAGGTAAAAAAAGTCTGACGGGAAAAAAAGTCTGACGGGTAAAAATTCCCACGGGAAAAAAAGCCTGGCGAGTAAAAAAATCTGATGGATAAAAAAGATCTCACGGGTAAAAAAAGTCTCCAAGGTAAAACGTCTCACGGGTAAAAATTTTCACGGTAAAAATGTCTGACGTGTACAAAAAGTCTGACAGACAAAAAAAAGTCACAGGTCAAAAAAGTCTCACGGGTAGAAAAATTGTCATGGGTAAAAAGTCACACAGGTCAAAAAAGTCTCACGGGAAAAAATGTCTGACGAGTAAAAAAAGTCTTACGGGTAATAAGTTTCACAGGTAAAATGTCTCACAATTAAAAAAGTCTCCTGGGTAAAAAAGGTTTGATGGGTAAAAAAAGCCTCATGGGTCAAAAGTCTCAAGGGTAAAAATTGTCACGGTAAAAATGACTCACGAGTAAAAAAAGTCTCACAGGTAAAAAAGTCTCATGGGTAAAAATTCTCATGTGTAAAGAGCCTCAAGGTAAAAAAAGTCTGACGGGAAAAAAAGTCTGACGGGTAAAAATTCCCACGGGAAAAAAAGCCTGGCGAGTAAAAAAATCTGATGGATAAAAAAGATCTCACGGGTAAAAAAAGTCTCCAAGGTAAAACGTCTCACGGGTAAAAATTTTCACGGTAAAAATGTCTGACGTGTACAAAAAGTCTGACAGACAAAAAAAAGTCACAGGTCAAAAAAGTCTCACGGGTAGAAAAATTGTCATGGGTAAAAAGTCACACAGGTCAAAAAAGTCTCACGGGAAAAAATGTCTGACGAGTAAAAAAAGTCTTACGGGTAATAAGTTTCACAGGTAAAATGTCTCACAATTAAAAAAGTCTCCTGGGTAAAAAAGGTTTGATGGGTAAAAAAAGCCTCATGGGTCAAAAGTCTCAAGGGTAAAAATTGTCACGGTAAAAATGACTCACGAGTAAAAAAAGTCTCACAGGTAAAAAAGTCTCCTGGGTAAAAATTCTCATGTGTAAAGAGCCTCAAGGTAAAAAAAGTCTGACGGGAAAAAAAGTCTGACGGGTAAAAATTCCCACGGGAAAAAAAGCCTGGCGAGTAAAAAAATCTGATGGATAAAAAAGATCTCACGGGTAAAAAAAGTCTCCAAGGTAAAACGTCTCACGGGTAAAAATTTTCACGGTAAAAATGTCTGACGTGTACAAAAAGTCTGACAGACAAAAAAAAGTCACAGGTCAAAAAAGTCTCACGGGTAGAAAAATTGTCATGGGTAAAAAGTCACACAGGTCAAAAAAGTCTCACGGGAAAAAATGTCTGACGAGTAAAAAAAGTCTTACGGGTAATAAGTTTCACAGGTAAAATGTCTCACAATTAAAAAAGTCTCCTGGGTAAAAAAGGTTTGATGGGTAAAAAAAGCCTCATGGGTCAAAAGTCTCAAGGGTAAAAATTGTCACGGTAAAAATGACTCACGAGTAAAAAAAGTCTCACAGGTAAAAAAGCCTCATGGGTAAAAATTCTCATGTGTAAAGAGCCTCAAGGTAAAAAAAGTCTGACGGGAAAAAAAGTCTGACGGGTAAAAATTCCCACGGGAAAAAAAGCCTGGCGAGTAAAAAAATCTGATGGATAAAAAAGATCTCACGAGTAAAAAAAGTCTCACAGGTAAAAAAGTCTCACGGGTAAAAATTTTCACGGTAAAAATGTCTGACGTGTACAAAAAGTCTGACAGACAAAAAAAAGTCACAGGTCAAAAAAGTCTCACGGGTAGAAAAATTGTCATGGGTAAAAAGTCACACAGGTCAAAAAAGTCTCACGGGAAAAAATGTCTGACGAGTAAAAAAAGTCTTACGGGTAATAAGTTTCACAGGTAAAATGTCTCACAATTAAAAAAGTCTCCTGGGTAAAAAAGGTTTGATGGGTAAAAAAAGCCTCATGGGTCAAAAGTCTCAAGGGTAAAAATTGTCACGGTAAAAATGACTCACGAGTAAAAAAAGTCTCACAGGTAAAAAAGTCTCCTGGGTAAAAATTCTCATGTGTAAAGAGCCTCAAGGTAAAAAAAGTCTGACGGGAAAAAAAGTCTGACGGGTAAAAATTCCCACGGGAAAAAAAGCCTGGCGAGTAAAAAAATCTGATGGATAAAAAAGATCTCACGGGTAAAAAAAGTCTCCAAGGTAAAACGTCTCACGGGTAAAAATTTTCACGGTAAAAATGTCTGACGTGTACAAAAAGTCTGACAGACAAAAAAAAGTCACAGGTCAAAAAAGTCTCACGGGTAGAAAAATTGTCATGGGTAAAAAGTCACACAGGTCAAAAAAGTCTCACGGGAAAAAATGTCTGACGAGTAAAAAAAGTCTTACGGGTAATAAGTTTCACAGGTAAAATGTCTCACAATTAAAAAAGTCTCCTGGGTAAAAAAGGTTTGATGGGTAAAAAAAGCCTCATGGGTCAAAAGTCTCAAGGGTAAAAATTGTCACGGTAAAAATGACTCACGAGTAAAAAAAGTCTCACAGGTAAAAAAGTCTCATGGGTAAAAATTCTCATGTGTAAAGAGCCTCAAGGTAAAAAAAGTCTGACGGGAAAAAAAGTCTGACGGGTAAAAATTCCCACGGGAAAAAAAGCCTGGCGAGTAAAAAAATCTGATGGATAAAAAAGATCTCACGGGTAAAAAAAGTCTCCAAGGTAAAACGTCTCACGGGTAAAAATTTTCACGGTAAAAATGTCTGACGTGTACAAAAAGTCTGACAGACAAAAAAAAGTCACAGGTCAAAAAAGTCTCACGGGTAGAAAAATTGTCATGGGTAAAAAGTCACACAGGTCAAAAAAGTCTCACGGGAAAAAATGTCTGACGAGTAAAAAAAGTCTTACGGGTAATAAGTTTCACAGGTAAAATGTCTCACAATTAAAAAAGTCTCCTGGGTAAAAAAGGTTTGATGGGTAAAAAAAGCCTCATGGGTCAAAAGTCTCAAGGGTAAAAATTGTCACGGTAAAAATGACTCACGAGTAAAAAAAGTCTCACAGGTAAAAAAGCCTCATGGGTAAAAATTCTCATGTGTAAAGAGCCTCAAGGTAAAAAAAGTCTGACGGGAAAAAAAGTCTGACGGGTAAAAATTCCCACGGGAAAAAAAGCCTGGCGAGTAAAAAAATCTGATGGATAAAAAAGATCTCACGGGTAAAAAAAGTCTCCAAGGTAAAACGTCTCACGGGTAAAAATTTTCACGGTAAAAATGTCTGACGTGTACAAAAAGTCTGACAGACAAAAAAAAGTCACAGGTCAAAAAAGTCTCACGGGTAGAAAAATTGTCATGGGTAAAAAGTCACACAGGTCAAAAAAGTCTCACGGGAAAAAATGTCTGACGAGTAAAAAAAGTCTTACGGGTAATAAGTTTCACAGGTAAAATGTCTCACAATTAAAAAAGTCTCCTGGGTAAAAAAGGTTTGATGGGTAAAAAAAGCCTCATGGGTCAAAAGTCTCAAGGGTAAAAATTGTCACGGTAAAAATGACTCACGAGTAAAAAAAGTCTCACAGGTAAAAAAGTCTCCTGGGTAAAAATTCTCATGTGTAAAGAGCCTCAAGGTAAAAAAAGTCTGACGGGAAAAAAAGTCTGACGGGTAAAAATTCCCACGGGAAAAAAAGCCTGGCGAGTAAAAAAATCTGATGGATAAAAAAGATCTCACGGGTAAAAAAAGTCTCCAAGGTAAAACGTCTCACGGGTAAAAATTTTCACGGTAAAAATGTCTGACGTGTACAAAAAGTCTGACAGACAAAAAAAAGTCACAGGTCAAAAAAGTCTCACGGGTAGAAAAATTGTCATGGGTAAAAAGTCACACAGGTCAAAAAAGTCTCACGGGAAAAAATGTCTGACGAGTAAAAAAAGTCTTACGGGTAATAAGTTTCACAGGTAAAATGTCTCACAATTAAAAAAGTCTCCTGGGTAAAAAAGGTTTGATGGGTAAAAAAAGCCTCATGGGTCAAAAGTCTCAAGGGTAAAAATTGTCACGGTAAAAATGACTCACGAGTAAAAAAAGTCTCACAGGTAAAAAAGTCTCATGGGTAAAAATTCTCATGTGTAAAGAGCCTCAAGGTAAAAAAAGTCTGACGGGAAAAAAAGTCTGACGGGTAAAAATTCCCACGGGAAAAAAAGCCTGGCGAGTAAAAAAATCTGATGGATAAAAAAGATCTCACGGGTAAAAAAAGTCTCCAAGGTAAAACGTCTCACGGGTAAAAATTTTCACGGTAAAAATGTCTGACGTGTACAAAAAGTCTGACAGACAAAAAAAAGTCACAGGTCAAAAAAGTCTCACGGGTAGAAAAATTGTCATGGGTAAAAAGTCACACAGGTCAAAAAAGTCTCACGGGAAAAAATGTCTGACGAGTAAAAAAAGTCTTACGGGTAATAAGTTTCACAGGTAAAATGTCTCACAATTAAAAAAGTCTCCTGGGTAAAAAAGGTTTGATGGGTAAAAAAAGCCTCATGGGTCAAAAGTCTCAAGGGTAAAAATTGTCACGGTAAAAATGACTCACGAGTAAAAAAAGTCTCACAGGTAAAAAAGTCTCCTGGGTAAAAATTCTCATGTGTAAAGAGCCTCAAGGTAAAAAAAGTCTGACGGGAAAAAAAGTCTGACGGGTAAAAATTCCCACGGGAAAAAAAGCCTGGCGAGTAAAAAAATCTGATGGATAAAAAAGATCTCACGGGTAAAAAAAGTCTCCAATGTAAAACGTCTCACGGGTAAAAATTTTCACGGTAAAAATGTCTGACGTGTACAAAAAGTCTGACAGACAAAAAAAAGTCACAGGTCAAAAAAGTCTCACGGGTAGAAAAATTGTCATGGGTAAAAAGTCACACAGGTCAAAAAAGTCTCACGGGAAAAAATGTCTGACGAGTAAAAAAAGTCTTACGGGTAATAAGTTTCACAGGTAAAATGTCTCACAATTAAAAAAGTCTCCTGGGTAAAAAAGGTTTGATGGGTAAAAAAAGCCTCATGGGTCAAAAGTCTCAAGGGTAAAAATTGTCACGGTAAAAATGACTCACGAGTAAAAAAAGTCTCACAGGTAAAAAAGCCTCATGGGTAAAAATTCTCATGTGTAAAGAGCCTCAAGGTAAAAAAAGTCTGACGGGAAAAAAAGTCTGACGGGTAAAAATTCCCACGGGAAAAAAAGCCTGGCGAGTAAAAAAATCTGATGGATAAAAAAGATCTCACGGGTAAAAAAAGTCTCCAAGGTAAAACGTCTCACGGGTAAAAATTTTCACGGTAAAAATGTCTGACGTGTACAAAAAGTCTGACAGACAAAAAAAAGTCACAGGTCAAAAAAGTCTCACGGGTAGAAAAATTGTCATGGGTAAAAAGTCACACAGGTCAAAAAAGTCTCACGGGAAAAAATGTCTGACGAGTAAAAAAAGTCTTACGGGTAATAAGTTTCACAGGTAAAATGTCTCACAATTAAAAAAGTCTCCTGGGTAAAAAAGGTTTGATGGGTAAAAAAAGCCTCATGGGTCAAAAGTCTCAAGGGTAAAAATTGTCACGGTAAAAATGACTCACGAGTAAAAAAAGTCTCACAGGTAAAAAAGTCTCCTGGGTAAAAATTCTCATGTGTAAAGAGCCTCAAGGTAAAAAAAGTCTGACGGGAAAAAAAGTCTGACGGGTAAAAATTCCCACGGGAAAAAAAGCCTGGCGAGTAAAAAAATCTGATGGATAAAAAAGATCTCACGGGTAAAAAAAGTCTCCAAGGTAAAACGTCTCACGGGTAAAAATTTTCACGGTAAAAATGTCTGACGTGTACAAAAAGTCTGACAGACAAAAAAAAGTCACAGGTCAAAAAAGTCTCACGGGTAGAAAAATTGTCATGGGTAAAAAGTCACACAGGTCAAAAAAGTCTCACGGGAAAAAATGTCTGACGAGTAAAAAAAGTCTTACGGGTAATAAGTTTCACAGGTAAAATGTCTCACAATTAAAAAAGTCTCCTGGCTAAAAAAGGTTTGATGGGTAAAAAAAGCCTCATGGGTCAAAAGTCTCAAGGGTAAAAATTGTCACGGTAAAAATGACTCACGAGTAAAAAAAGTCTCACAGGTAAAAAAGCCTCATGGGTAAAAATTCTCATGTGTAAAGAGCCTCAAGGTAAAAAAAGTCTGACGGGAAAAAAAGTCTGACGGGTAAAAATTCCCACGGGAAAAAAAGCCTGGCGAGTAAAAAAATCTGATGGATAAAAAAGATCTCACGGGTAAAAAAAGTCTCCAAGGTAAAACGTCTCACGGGTAAAAATTTTCACGGTAAAAATGTCTGACGTGTACAAAAAGTCTGACAGACAAAAAAAAGTCACAGGTCAAAAAAGTCTCACGGGTAGAAAAATTGTCATGGGTAAAAAGTCACACAGGTCAAAAAAGTCTCACGGGAAAAAATGTCTGACGAGTAAAAAAAGTCTTACGGGTAATAAGTTTCACAGGTAAAATGTCTCACAATTAAAAAAGTCTCCTGGGTAAAAAAGGTTTGATGGGTAAAAAAAGCCTCATGGGTCAAAAGTCTCAAGGGTAAAAATTGTCACGGTAAAAATGACTCACGAGTAAAAAAAGTCTCACAGGTAAAAAAGTCTCCTGGGTAAAAATTCTCATGTGTAAAGAGCCTCAAGGTAAAAAAAGTCTGACGGGAAAAAAAGTCTGACGGGTAAAAATTCCCACGGGAAAAAAAGCCTGGCGAGTAAAAAAATCTGATGGATAAAAAAGATCTCACGGGTAAAAAAAGTCTCCAAGGTAAAACGTCTCACGGGTAAAAATTTTCACGGTAAAAATGTCTGACGTGTACAAAAAGTCTGACAGACAAAAAAAAGTCACAGGTCAAAAAAGTCTCACGGGTAGAAAAATTGTCATGGGTAAAAAGTCACACAGGTCAAAAAAGTCTCACGGGAAAAAATGTCTGACGAGTAAAAAAAGTCTTACGGGTAATAAGTTTCACAGGTAAAATGTCTCACAATTAAAAAAGTCTCCTGGGTAAAAAAGGTTTGATGGGTAAAAAAAGCCTCATGGGTCAAAAGTCTCAAGGGTAAAAATTGTCACGGTAAAAATGACTCACGAGTAAAAAAAGTCTCACAGGTAAAAAAGTCTCCTGGGTAAAAATTCTCATGTGTAAAGAGCCTCAAGGTAAAAAAAGTCTGACGGGAAAAAAAGTCTGACGGGTAAAAATTCCCACGGGAAAAAAAGCCTGGCGAGTAAAAAAATCTGATGGATAAAAAAGATCTCACGGGTAAAAAAAGTCTCCAAGGTAAAACGTCTCACGGGTAAAAATTTTCACGGTAAAAATGTCTGACGTGTACAAAAAGTCTGACAGACAAAAAAAAGTCACAGGTCAAAAAAGTCTCACGGGTAGAAAAATTGTCATGGGTAAAAAGTCACACAGGTCAAAAAAGTCTCACGGGAAAAAATGTCTGACGAGTAAAAAAAGTCTTACGGGTAATAAGTTTCACAGGTAAAATGTCTCACAATTAAAAAAGTCTCCTGGGTAAAAAAGGTTTGATGGGTAAAAAAAGCCTCATGGGTCAAAAGTCTCAAGGGTAAAAATTGTCACGGTAAAAATGACTCACGAGTAAAAAAAGTCTCACAGGTAAAAAAGTCTCCTGGGTAAAAATTCTCATGTGTAAAGAGCCTCAAGGTAAAAAAAGTCTGACGGGAAAAAAAGTCTGACGGGTAAAAATTCCCACGGGAAAAAAAGCCTGGCGAGTAAAAAAATCTGATGGATAAAAAAGATCTCACGGGTAAAAAAAGTCTCCAAGGTAAAACGTCTCACGGGTAAAAATTTTCACGGTAAAAATGTCTGACGTGTACAAAAAGTCTGACAGACAAAAAAAAGTCACAGGTCAAAAAAGTCTCACGGGTAGAAAAATTGTCATGGGTAAAAAGTCACACAGGTCAAAAAAGTCTCACGGGAAAAAATGTCTGACGAGTAAAAAAAGTCTTACGGGTAATAAGTTTCACAGGTAAAATGTCTCACAATTAAAAAAGTCTCCTGGCTAAAAAAGGTTTGATGGGTAAAAAAAGCCTCATGGGTCAAAAGTCTCAAGGGTAAAAATTGTTACGGTAAAAATGACTCACGACTAAAAAAAGTCTCACAGGTAAAAAAGTCTCCTGGGTAAAAATTCTCATGTGTAAAGAGCCTCAAGGTAAAAAAAGTCTGACGGGAAAAAAAGTCTGACGGGTAAAAATTCCCACGGGAAAAAAAGCCTGGCGAGTAAAAAAATCTGATGGATAAAAAAGATCTCACGGGTAAAAAAAGTCTCCAAGGTAAAACGTCTCACGGGTAAAAATTTTCACGGTAAAAATGTCTGACGTGTACAAAAAGTCTGACAGACAAAAAAAAGTCACAGGTCAAAAAAGTCTCACGGGTAGAAAAATTGTCATGGGTAAAAAGTCACACAGGTCAAAAAAGTCTCACGGGAAAAAATGTCTGACGAGTAAAAAAAGTCTTACGGGTAATAAGTTTCACAGGTAAAATGTCTCACAATTAAAAAAGTCTCCTGGGTAAAAAAGGTTTGATGGGTAAAAAAAGCCTCATGGGTCAAAAGTCTCAAGGGTAAAAATTGTCACGGTAAAAATGACTCACGAGTAAAAAAAGTCTCACAGGTAAAAAAGCCTCCTGGGTAAAAATTCTCATGTGTAAAGAGCCTCAAGGTAAAAAAAGTCTGACGGGAAAAAAAGTCTGACGGGTAAAAATTCCCACGGGAAAAAAAGCCTGGCGAGTAAAAAAATCTGATGGATAAAAAAGATCTCACGGGTAAAAAAAGTCTCCAAGGTAAAACGTCTCACGGGTAAAAATTTTCACGGTAAAAATGTCTGACGTGTACAAAAAGTCTGACAGACAAAAAAAAGTCACAGGTCAAAAAAGTCTCACGGGTAGAAAAATTGTCATGGGTAAAAAGTCACACAGGTCAAAAAAGTCTCACGGGAAAAAATGTCTGACGAGTAAAAAAAGTCTTACGGGTAATAAGTTTCACAGGTAAAATGTCTCACAATTAAAAAAGTCTCCTGGGTAAAAAAGGTTTGATGGGTAAAAAAAGCCTCATGGGTCAAAAGTCTCAAGGGTAAAAATTGTCACGGTAAAAATGACTCACGAGTAAAAAAAGTCTCACAGGTAAAAAAGCCTCCTGGGTAAAAATTCTCATGTGTAAAGAGCCTCAAGGTAAAAAAAGTCTGACGGGAAAAAAAGTCTGACGGGTAAAAATTCCCACGGGAAAAAAAGCCTGGCGAGTAAAAAAATCTGATGGATAAAAAAGATCTCACGGGTAAAAAAAGTCTCCAAGGTAAAACGTCTCACGGGTAAAAATTTTCACGGTAAAAATGTCTGACGTGTACAAAAAGTCTGACAGACAAAAAAAAGTCACAGGTCAAAAAAGTCTCACGGGTAGAAAAATTGTCATGGGTAAAAAGTCACACAGGTCAAAAAAGTCTCACGGGAAAAAATGTCTGACGAGTAAAAAAAGTCTTACGGGTAATAAGTTTCACAGGTAAAATGTCTCACAATTAAAAAAGTCTCCTGGGTAAAAAAGGTTTGATGGGTAAAAAAAGCCTCATGGGTCAAAAGTCTCAAGGGTAAAAATTGTCACGGTAAAAATGACTCACGAGTAAAAAAAGTCTCACAGGTAAAAAAGTCTCCTGGGTAAAAATTCTCATGTGTAAAGAGCCTCAAGGTAAAAAAAGTCTGACGGGAAAAAAAGTCTGACGGGTAAAAATTCCCACGGGAAAAAAAGCCTGGCGAGTAAAAAAATCTGATGGATAAAAAAGATCTCACGGGTAAAAAAAGTCTCCAAGGTAAAACGTCTCACGGGTAAAAATTTTCACGGTAAAAATGTCTGACGTGTACAAAAAGTCTGACAGACAAAAAAAAGTCACAGGTCAAAAAAGTCTCACGGGTAGAAAAATTGTCATGGGTAAAAAGTCACACAGGTCAAAAAAGTCTCACGGGAAAAAATGTCTGACGAGTAAAAAAAGTCTTACGGGTAATAAGTTTCACAGGTAAAATGTCTCACAATTAAAAAAGTCTCCTGGGTAAAAAAGGTTTGATGGGTAAAAAAAGCCTCATGGGTCAAAAGTCTCAAGGGTAAAAATTGTCACGGTAAAAATGACTCACGAGTAAAAAAAGTCTCACAGGTAAAAAAGTCTCATGGGTAAAAATTCTCATGTGTAAAGAGCCTCAAGGTAAAAAAAGTCTGACGGGAAAAAAAGTCTGACGGGTAAAAATTCCCACGGGAAAAAAAGCCTGGCGAGTAAAAAAATCTGATGGATAAAAAAGATCTCACGGGTAAAAAAAGTCTCCAAGGTAAAACGTCTCACGGGTAAAAATTTTCACGGTAAAAATGTCTGACGTGTACAAAAAGTCTGACAGACAAAAAAAAGTCACAGGTCAAAAAAGTCTCACGGGTAGAAAAATTGTCATGGGTAAAAAGTCACACAGGTCAAAAAAGTCTCACGGGAAAAAATGTCTGACGAGTAAAAAAAGTCTTACGGGTAATAAGTTTCACAGGTAAAATGTCTCACAATTAAAAAAGTCTCCTGGCTAAAAAAGGTTTGATGGGTAAAAAAAGCCTCATGGGTCAAAAGTCTCAAGGGTAAAAATTGTCACGGTAAAAATGACTCACGAGTAAAAAAAGTCTCACAGGTAAAAAAGTCTCCTGGGTAAAAATTCTCATGTGTAAAGAGCCTCAAGGTAAAAAAAGTCTGACGGGAAAAAAAGTCTGACGGGTAAAAATTCCCACGGGAAAAAAAGCCTGGCGAGTAAAAAAATCTGATGGATAAAAAAGATCTCACGGGTAAAAAAAGTCTCCAAGGTAAAACGTCTCACGGGTAAAAATTTTCACGGTAAAAATGTCTGACGTGTACAAAAAGTCTGACAGACAAAAAAAAGTCACAGGTCAAAAAAGTCTCACGGGTAGAAAAATTGTCATGGGTAAAAAGTCACACAGGTCAAAAAAGTCTCACGGGAAAAAATGTCTGACGAGTAAAAAAAGTCTTACGGGTAATAAGTTTCACAGGTAAAATGTCTCACAATTAAAAAAGTCTCCTGGGTAAAAAAGGTTTGATGGGTAAAAAAAGCCTCATGGGTCAAAAGTCTCAAGGGTAAAAATTGTCACGGTAAAAATGACTCACGAGTAAAAAAAGTCTCACAGGTAAAAAAGTCTCCTGGGTAAAAATTCTCATGTGTAAAGAGCCTCAAGGTAAAAAAAGTCTGACGGGAAAAAAAGTCTGACGGGTAAAAATTCCCACGGGAAAAAAAGCCTGGCGAGTAAAAAAATCTGATGGATAAAAAAGATCTCACGGGTAAAAAAAGTCTCCAAGGTAAAACGTCTCACGGGTAAAAATTTTCACGGTAAAAATGTCTGACGTGTACAAAAAGTCTGACAGACAAAAAAAAGTCACAGGTCAAAAAAGTCTCACGGGTAGAAAAATTGTCATGGGTAAAAAGTCACACAGGTCAAAAAAGTCTCACGGGAAAAAATGTCTGACGAGTAAAAAAAGTCTTACGGGTAATAAGTTTCACAGGTAAAATGTCTCACAATTAAAAAAGTCTCCTGGCTAAAAAAGGTTTGATGGGTAAAAAAAGCCTCATGGGTCAAAAGTCTCAAGGGTAAAAATTGTCACGGTAAAAATGACTCACGAGTAAAAAAAGTCTCACAGGTAAAAAAGTCTCCTGGGTAAAAATTCTCATGTGTAAAGAGCCTCAAGGTAAAAAAAGTCTGACGGGAAAAAAAGTCTGACGGGTAAAAATTCCCACGGGAAAAAAAGCCTGGCGAGTAAAAAAATCTGATGGATAAAAAAGATCTCACGGGTAAAAAAAGTCTCCAAGGTAAAACGTCTCACGGGTAAAAATTTTCACGGTAAAAATGTCTGACGTGTACAAAAAGTCTGACAGACAAAAAAAAGTCACAGGTCAAAAAAGTCTCACGGGTAGAAAAATTGTCATGGGTAAAAAGTCACACAGGTCAAAAAAGTCTCACGGGAAAAAATGTCTGACGAGTAAAAAAAGTCTTACGGGTAATAAGTTTCACAGGTAAAATGTCTCACAATTAAAAAAGTCTCCTGGGTAAAAAAGGTTTGATGGGTAAAAAAAGCCTCATGGGTCAAAAGTCTCAAGGGTAAAAATTGTCACGGTAAAAATGACTCACGAGTAAAAAAAGTCTCACAGGTAAAAAAGTCTCCTGGGTAAAAATTCTCATGTGTAAAGAGCCTCAAGGTAAAAAAAGTCTGACGGGAAAAAAAGTCTGACGGGTAAAAATTCCCACGGGAAAAAAAGCCTGGCGAGTAAAAAAATCTGATGGATAAAAAAGATCTCACGGGTAAAAAAAGTCTCCAAGGTAAAACGTCTCACGGGTAAAAATTTTCACGGTAAAAATGTCTGACGTGTACAAAAAGTCTGACAGACAAAAAAAAGTCACAGGTCAAAAAAGTCTCACGGGTAGAAAAATTGTCATGGGTAAAAAGTCACACAGGTCAAAAAAGTCTCACGGGAAAAAATGTCTGACGAGTAAAAAAAGTCTTACGGGTAATAAGTTTCACAGGTAAAATGTCTCACAATTAAAAAAGTCTCCTGGCTAAAAAAGGTTTGATGGGTAAAAAAAGCCTCATGGGTCAAAAGTCTCAAGGGTAAAAATTGTCACGGTAAAAATGACTCACGAGTAAAAAAAGTCTCACAGGTAAAAAAGTCTCCTGGGTAAAAATTCTCATGTGTAAAGAGCCTCAAGGTAAAAAAAGTCTGACGGGAAAAAAAGTCTGACGGGTAAAAATTCCCACGGGAAAAAAAGCCTGGCGAGTAAAAAAATCTGATGGATAAAAAAGATCTCACGGGTAAAAAAAGTCTCCAAGGTAAAACGTCTCACGGGTAAAAATTTTCACGGTAAAAATGTCTGACGTGTACAAAAAGTCTGACAGACAAAAAAAAGTCACAGGTCAAAAAAGTCTCACGGGTAGAAAAATTGTCATGGGTAAAAAGTCACACAGGTCAAAAAAGTCTCACGGGAAAAAATGTCTGACGAGTAAAAAAAGTCTTACGGGTAATAAGTTTCACAGGTAAAATGTCTCACAATTAAAAAAGTCTCCTGGGTAAAAAAGGTTTGATGGGTAAAAAAAGCCTCATGGGTCAAAAGTCTCAAGGGTAAAAATTGTCACGGTAAAAATGACTCACGAGTAAAAAAAGTCTCACAGGTAAAAAAGTCTCCTGGGTAAAAATTCTCATGTGTAAAGAGCCTCAAGGTAAAAAAAGTCTGACGGGAAAAAAAGTCTGACGGGTAAAAATTCCCACGGGAAAAAAAGCCTGGCGAGTAAAAAAATCTGATGGATAAAAAAGATCTCACGGGTAAAAAAAGTCTCCAAGGTAAAACGTCTCACGGGTAAAAATTTTCACGGTAAAAATGTCTGACGTGTACAAAAAGTCTGACAGACAAAAAAAAGTCACAGGTCAAAAAAGTCTCACGGGTAGAAAAATTGTCATGGGTAAAAAGTCACACAGGTCAAAAAAGTCTCACGGGAAAAAATGTCTGACGAGTAAAAAAAGTCTTACGGGTAATAAGTTTCACAGGTAAAATGTCTCACAATTAAAAAAGTCTCCTGGCTAAAAAAGGTTTGATGGGTAAAAAAAGCCTCATGGGTCAAAAGTCTCAAGGGTAAAAATTGTCACGGTAAAAATGACTCACGAGTAAAAAAAGTCTCACAGGTAAAAAAGTCTCCTGGGTAAAAATTCTCATGTGTAAAGAGCCTCAAGGTAAAAAAAGTCTGACGGGAAAAAAAGTCTGACGGGTAAAAATTCCCACGGGAAAAAAAGCCTGGCGAGTAAAAAAATCTGATGGATAAAAAAGATCTCACGGGTAAAAAAAGTCTCCAAGGTAAAACGTCTCACGGGTAAAAATTTTCACGGTAAAAATGTCTGACGTGTACAAAAAGTCTGACAGACAAAAAAAAGTCACAGGTCAAAAAAGTCTCACGGGTAGAAAAATTGTCATGGGTAAAAAGTCACACAGGTCAAAAAAGTCTCACGGGAAAAAATGTCTGACGAGTAAAAAAAGTCTTACGGGTAATAAGTTTCACAGGTAAAATGTCTCACAATTAAAAAAGTCTCCTGGCTAAAAAAGGTTTGATGGGTAAAAAAAGCCTCATGGGTCAAAAGTCTCAAGGGTAAAAATTGTCACGGTAAAAATGACTCACGAGTAAAAAAAGTCTCACAGGTAAAAAAGTCTCCTGGGTAAAAATTCTCATGTGTAAAGAGCCTCAAGGTAAAAAAAGTCTGACGGGAAAAAAAGTCTGACGGGTAAAAATTCCCACGGGAAAAAAAGCCTGGCGAGTAAAAAAATCTGATGGATAAAAAAGATCTCACGGGTAAAAAAAGTCTCCAAGGTAAAACGTCTCACGGGTAAAAATTTTCACGGTAAAAATGTCTGACGTGTACAAAAAGTCTGACAGACAAAAAAAAGTCACAGGTCAAAAAAGTCTCACGGGTAGAAAAATTGTCATGGGTAAAAAGTCACACAGGTCAAAAAAGTCTCACGGGAAAAAATGTCTGACGAGTAAAAAAAGTCTTACGGGTAATAAGTTTCACAGGTAAAATGTCTCACAATTAAAAAAGTCTCCTGGCTAAAAAAGGTTTGATGGGTAAAAAAAGCCTCATGGGTCAAAAGTCTCAAGGGTAAAAATTGTCACGGTAAAAATGACTCACGAGTAAAAAAAGTCTCACAGGTAAAAAAGTCTCCTGGGTAAAAATTCTCATGTGTAAAGAGCCTCAAGGTAAAAAAAGTCTGACGGGAAAAAAAGTCTGACGGGTAAAAATTCCCACGGGAAAAAAAGCCTGGCGAGTAAAAAAATCTGATGGATAAAAAAGATCTCACGGGTAAAAAAAGTCTCCAAGGTAAAACGTCTCACGGGTAAAAATTTTCACGGTAAAAATGTCTGACGTGTACAAAAAGTCTGACAGACAAAAAAAAGTCACAGGTCAAAAAAGTCTCACGGGTAGAAAAATTGTCATGGGTAAAAAGTCACACAGGTCAAAAAAGTCTCACGGGAAAAAATGTCTGACGAGTAAAAAAAGTCTTACGGGTAATAAGTTTCACAGGTAAAATGTCTCACAATTAAAAAAGTCTCCTGGGTAAAAAAGGTTTGATGGGTAAAAAAAGCCTCATGGGTCAAAAGTCTCAAGGGTAAAAATTGTCACGGTAAAAATGACTCACGAGTAAAAAAAGTCTCACAGGTAAAAAAGTCTCATGGGTAAAAATTCTCATGTGTAAAGAGCCTCAAGGTAAAAAAAGTCTGACGGGAAAAAAAGTCTGACGGGTAAAAATTCCCACGGGAAAAAAAGCCTGGCGAGTAAAAAAATCTGATGGATAAAAAAGATCTCACGGGTAAAAAAAGTCTCCAAGGTAAAACGTCTCACGGGTAAAAATTTTCACGGTAAAAATGTCTGACGTGTACAAAAAGTCTGACAGACAAAAAAAAGTCTCAGGTTTAAAAAGTCTCACGGGTAGAAAAATTGTCATGGGTAAAAAGTCACACAGGTCAAAAAAGTCTCACGGGAAAAAATGTCTGACGAGTAAAAAAAGTCTTACGGGTAATAAGTTTCACAGGTAAAATGTCTCACAATTAAAAAAGTCTCCTGGGTAAAAAAGGTTTGATGGGTAAAAAAAGCCTCATGGGTCAAAAGTCTCAAGGGTAAAAATTGTCACGGTAAAAATGACTCACGAGTAAAAAAAGTCTCACAGGTAAAAAAGTCTCATGGGTAAAAATTCTCATGTGTAAAGAGCCTCAAGGTAAAAAAAGTCTGACGGGAAAAAAAGTCTGACGGGTAAAAATTCCCACGGGAAAAAAAGCCTGGCGAGTAAAAAAATCTGATGGATAAAAAAGATCTCACGGGTAAAAAAAGTCTCCAAGGTAAAACGTCTCACGGGTAAAAATTTTCACGGTAAAAATGTCTGACGTGTACAAAAAGTCTGACAGACAAAAAAAAGTCACAGGTCAAAAAAGTCTCACGGGTAGAAAAATTGTCATGGGTAAAAAGTCACACAGGTCAAAAAAGTCTCACGGGAAAAAATGTCTGACGAGTAAAAAAAGTCTTACGGGTAATAAGTTTCACAGGTAAAATGTCTCACAATTAAAAAAGTCTCCTGGGTAAAAAAGGTTTGATGGGTAAAAAAAGCCTCATGGGTCAAAAGTCTCAAGGGTAAAAATTGTCACGGTAAAAATGACTCACGAGTAAAAAAAGTCTCACAGGTAAAAAAGCCTCATGGGTAAAAATTCTCATGTGTAAAGAGCCTCAAGGTAAAAAAAGTCTGACGGGAAAAAAAGTCTGACGGGTAAAAATTCCACGGGAAAAAAAGCCTGGCGAGTAAAAAAATCTGATGGATAAAAAAGATCTCACGGGTAAAAAAAGTCTCCAAGGTAAAACGTCTCACGGGTAAAAATTTTCACGGTAAAAATGTCTGACGTGTACAAAAAGTCTGACAGACAAAAAAAAGTCACAGGTCAAAAAAGTCTCACGGGTAGAAAAATTGTCATGGGTAAAAAGTCACACAGGTCAAAAAAGTCTCACGGGAAAAAATGTCTGACGAGTAAAAAAAGTCTTACGGGTAATAAGTTTCACAGGTAAAATGTCTCACAATTAAAAAAGTCTCCTGGGTAAAAAAGGTTTGATGGGTAAAAAAAGCCTCATGGGTCAAAAGTCTCAAGGGTAAAAATTGTCACGGTAAAAATGACTCACGAGTAAAAAAAGTCTCACAGGTAAAAAAGTCTCATGGGTAAAAATTCTCATGTGTAAAGAGCCTCAAGGTAAAAAAAGTCTGACGGGAAAAAAAGTCTGACGGGTAAAAATTCTCACGGGAAAAAAAGCCTGGCGAGTAAAAAAATCTGATGGATAAAAAAGATCTCACGGGTAAAAAAAGTCTCCAAGGTAAAACGTCTCACGGGTAAAAATTTTCACGGTAAAAATGTCTGACGTGTACAAAAAGTCTGACAGACAAAAAAAAGTCTCAGGTCAAAAAAGTCTCACGGGTAGAAAAATTGTCATGGGTAAAAAGTCACACAGGTCAAAAAAGTCTCACGGGAAAAAATGTCTGACGAGTAAAAAAGTCTTACGGGTAATAAGTTTCACAGGTAAAATGTCTCACAATTAAAAAAGTCTCCTGGGTAAAAAAGGTTTGATGGGTAAAAAAAGCCTCATGGGTCAAAAGTCTCAAGGGTAAAAATTGTCACGGTAAAAATGACTCACGAGTAAAAAAAGTCTCACAGGTAAAAAAGTCTCATGGGTAAAAATTCTCATGTGTAAAGAGCCTCAAGGTAAAAAAAGTCTGACGGGAAAAAAAGTCTGACGGGTAAAAATTCTCACGGGAAAAAAAGCCTGGCGAGTGTAAAAAAATCTCATGGATAAAAAAGATCTCACGGGTAAAAATTTTCACGGTAAAAATGTCTGACGTGTACAAAAAGTCTGACAGACAAAAAAAAGTCACAGGTCAAAAAAGTCTCACGGGTAGAAAAATTGTCATGGGTAAAAAGTCACACAGGTCAAAAAAGTCTCACAATTAAAAAATGTCTGACGAGTAAAAAAAGTCTTACGGGTAATAAGTTTCACAGGTAAAATGTCTCACAATTAAAAAAGTCTCCTGGGTAAAAAAGGTTTGATGGGTAAAAAAAGCCTCATGGGTCAAAAGTCTCAAGGGTAAAAATTGTCACGGTAAAAATGACTCACGAGTAAAAAAAGTCTCACAGGTAAAAAAGTCTCATGGGTAAAAATTCTCATGTGTAAAGAGCCTCAAGGTAAAAAAAGTCTGACGGGAAAAAAGTCTGACGGGTAAAAATTCCCACGGGAAAAAAAGCCTGGCGAGTAAAAAAATCTGATGGATAAAAAAGATCTCACGGGTAAAAAAAGTCTCCAAGGTAAAACGTCTCACGGGTAAAAATTTTCACGGTAAAAATGTCTGACGTGTACAAAAAGTCTGACAGACAAAAAAAAGTCACAGGTCAAAAAAGTCTCACGGGTAGAAAAATTGTCATGGGTAAAAAGTCACACAGGTCAAAAAAAGTCTCACGGGAAAAAATGTCTGACGAGTAAAAAAAAGTCTTACGGGTAATAAGTTTCACAGGTAAAATGTCTCACAATTAAAAAAGTCTCCTGGGTAAAAAAGGTTTGATGGGTAAAAAAAGCCTCATGGGTCAAAAGTCTCAAGGGTAAAAATTGTCACGGTAAAAATGACTCACGAGTAAAAAAAGTCTCACAGGTAAAAAAGTCTCATGGGTAAAAATTCTCATGTGTAAAGAGCCTCAAGGTAAAAAAAGTCTGACGGGAAAAAAAGTCTGACGGGTAAAAATTCCCACGGGAAAAAAAAGCCTGGCGAGTAAAAAAATCTGATGGATAAAAAAGATCTCACGGGTAAAAATTTTCACGGTAAAAATGTCTGACGTGTACAAAAAGTCTGACAGACAAAAAAAGTCACAGGTCAAAAAAGTCTCACGGGTAGAAAAATTGTCATGGGTAAATAGTCACACAGGTCAAAAAAGTCTCACGGGAAAAAAATGTCTGACGAGTAAAAAAAGTCTTACGGGTAATAAGTTTCACAGGTAAAATGTCTCACAATTAAAAAAGTCTCCTGGGTAAAAAAGGTTTGATGGGTAAAAAAAGCCTCATGGGTCAAAAGTCTCAAGGGTAAAAATTGTCACGGTAAAAATGACTCACGAGTAAAAAAAGTCTCACAGGTAAAAAAGTCTCATGGGTAAAAATTCTCATGTGTAAAGAGCCTCAAGGTAAAAAAAGTCTGACGGGAAAAAAAGTCTGACGGGTAAAAATTCTCACGGGAAAAAAAGCCTGGCGAGTAAAAAAAATCTGATGGATAAAAAAGATCTCACGGGTAAAAAATTTTCACGGTAAAAAATGTCTGACGTGTACAAAAAGTCTGACAGACAAAAAAAAGTCACAGGTCAAAAAAGTCTCACGGGTAGAAAAATTGTCATGGGTAAATAGTCACACAGGTCAAAAAAGTCTCACGGGAAAAAAATGTCTGACGAGTAAAAAAAGTCTTACGGGTAATAAGTTTCACAGGTAAAATGTCTCACAATTAAAAAAGTCTCCTGGGTAAAAAAGGTTTGATGGGTAAAAAAAGCCTCATGGGTCAAAAGTCTCAAGGGTAAAAATTGTCACGGTAAAAATGACTCACGAGTAAAAAAAGTCTCACAGGTAAAAAAGTCTCATGGGTAAAAATTCTCATGTGTAAAGAGCCTCAAGGTAAAAAAAGTCTGACGGGAAAAAAAGTCTGACGGGTAAAAATTCTCACGGGAAAAAAAGCCTGGCGAGTAAAAAAATCTGATGGATAAAAAAGATCTCACGGGTAAAAAAAGTCTCCAAGGTAAAACGTCTCACGGGTAAAAATTTTCACGGTAAAAATGTCTGACGTGTACAAAAAGTCTGACAGACAAAAAAAAGTCACAGGTCAAAAAAGTCTCACGGGTAGAAAAATTGTCATGGGTAAAAAGTCACACAGGTCAAAAAAGTCTCACGGGAAAAAATGTCTGACGAGTAAAAAAAGTCTTACGGGTAATAAGTTTCACAGGTAAAATGTCTCACAATTAAAAAAGTCTCCTGGGTAAAAAAGGTTTGATGGGTAAAAAAAGCCTCATGGGTCAAAAGTCTCAAGGGTAAAAATTGTCACGGTAAAAATGACTCACGAGTAAAAAAAGTCTCACAGGTAAAAAAGTCTCATGGGTAAAAATTCTCATGTGTAAAGAGCCTCAAGGTAAAAAAAGTCTGACGGGAAAAAAAGTCTGACGGGTAAAAATTCTCACGGGGAAAAAAAGCCTGGCGAGTAAAAAAATCTGATGGATAAAAAAGATCTCACGGGTAAAAATTTTCACGGTAAAAATGTCTGACGTGTACAAAAAGTCTGACAGACAAAAAAAAGTCACAGGTCAAAAAGTCTCACGGGTAGAAAAATTGTCATGGGTAAAAAGTCACACAGGTCAAAAAAGTCTCACGGGAAAAAATGTCTGACGAGTAAAAAAAGTCTTACGGGTAATAAGTTTCACAGGTAAAATGTCTCACAATTAAAAAAGTCTCCTGGGTAAAAAAGGTTTGATGGGTAAAAAAAGCCTCATGGGTCAAAAGTCTCAAGGGTAAAAATTGTCACGGTAAAAATGACTCACGAGTAAAAAAAGTCTCACAGGTAAAAAAGTCTCATGGGTAAAAATTCTCATGTGTAAAGAGCCTCAAGGTAAAAAAAGTCTGACGGGAAAAAAAGCCTGGCGAGTAAAAAAATCTGATGGATAAAAAAGATCTCACGGGTAAAAAAAGTCTCCAAGGTAAAACGTCTCACGGGTAAAAATTTTCACGGTAAAAATGTCTGACGTGTACAAAAAGTCTGACAGACAAAAAAAAGTCACAGGTCAAAAAGTCTCACGGGTAGAAAAAATGTCATGGGTAAAAAGTCACACAGGTAAAAAAAGTCTCACGGGAAAAAATGTCTGACGAGTAAAAAAAAGTCTTACGGGTAATAAGTTTCACAGGTAAAATGTCTCACAATTAAAAAAGTCTCCTGGGTAAAAAAGGTTTGATGGGTAAAAAAAGCCTCATGGGTCAAAAGTCTCAAGGGTAAAAATTGTCACGGTAAAAATGACTCACGAGTAAAAAAAGTCTCACAGGTAAAAAAGTCTCATGGGTAAAAATTCTCATGTGTAAAGAGCCTCAAGGTAAAAAAAGTCTG
Organism: Falco naumanni; assembly: GCF_017639655.2. NCBI lineage: Eukaryota > Metazoa > Chordata > Aves > Falconiformes > Falconidae > Falco > Falco naumanni. The sequence goes on along the minus strand of NW_024427331.1, from coordinate 5,829 downwards.
ACGGGAAAAAAAGTCTGACGGGTAAAAATTCTCACGGGAAAAAAAGCCTGGCGAGTAAAAAAATCTGATGGATAAAAAAGATCTCACGGGTAAAAATTTTCACGGTAAAAATGTCTGACGTGTACAAAAAGTCTGACAGACAAAAAAAAGTCACAGGTCAAAAAGTCTCACGGGTAGAAAAATTGTCATGGGTAAAAGTCACACAGGTCAAAAAAGTCTCACGGGAAAAAATGTCTGACGAGTAAAAAAAGTCTTACGGGTAATAAGTTTCACAGGTAAAATGTCTCACAATTAAAAAAGTCTCCTGGGTAAAAAAGGTTTGATGGGTAAAAAAAGCCTCATGGGTCAAAAGTCTCAAGGGTAAAAATTGTCACGGTAAAAATGACTCACGAGTAAAAAAAGTCTCACAGGTAAAAAAGTCTCATGGGTAAAAATTCTCATGTGTAAAGAGCCTCAAGGTAAAAAAAGTCTGACGGGAAAAAAAGTCTGACGGGTAAAAATTCTCACGGGAAAAAAAGCCTGGCGAGTAAAAAAATCTGATGGATAAAAAAGATCTCACGGGTAAAAAAAGTCTCCAAGGTAAAACGTCTCACGGGTAAAAATTTTCACGGTAAAAATGTCTGACGTGTACAAAAAGTCTGACAGACAAAAAAAAGTCACAGGTCAAAAAAGTCTCACGGGTAGAAAAATTGTCATGGGTAAATAGTCACACAGGTCAAAAAAGTCTCACGGGAAAAAATGTCTGACGAGTAAAAAAAGTCTTACGGGTAATAAGTTTCACAGGTAAAATGTCTCACAATTAAAAAAGTCTCCTGGGTAAAAAAGGTTTGATGGGTAAAAAAAGCCTCATGGGTCAAAAGTCTCAAGGGTAAAAATTGTCACGGTAAAAATGACTCACGAGTAAAAAAAGTCTCACAGGTAAAAAAGTCTCATGGGTAAAAATTCTCATGTGTAAAGAGCCTCAAGGTAAAAAAAGTCTGACGGGAAAAAAAGTCTGACGGGTAAAAATTCCCACGGGAAAAAAGCCTGGCGAGTAAAAAAATCTGATGGATAAAAAAGATCTCACGGGTAAAAATTTTCACGGGAAAAAATGTCTGACGTGTACAAAAAGTCTGACAGACAAAAAAAAGTCACAGGTCAAAAAAGTCTCACGGGTAGAAAAATTGTCATGGGTAAAAAGTCACACAGGTCAAAAAAGTCTCACGGGAAAAAATGTCTGACGAGTAAAAAAAGTCTTACGGGTAATAAGTTTCACAGGTAAAATGTCTCACAATTAAAAAAGTCTCCTGGTAAAAAAGGTTTGATGGGTAAAAAAAGCCTCATGGGTCAAAAGTCTCAAGGGTAAAAATTGTCACGGTAAAAATGACTCACGAGTAAAAAAAGTCTCACAGGTAAAAAAGTCTCATGGGTAAAAATTCTCATGTGTAAAGAGCCTCAAGGTAAAAAAAGTCTGACGGGAAAAAAAGTCTGACGGGTAAAAATTCCCACGGGGAAAAAAAGCCTGGCGAGTAAAAAAATCTGATGGATAAAAAAGATCTCACGGGTAAAAAAAGTCTCCAAGGTAAAACGTCTCACGGGTAAAAATTTTCACGGTAAAAATGTCTGACGTGTACAAAAAGTCTGACAGACAAAAAAAAGTCACAGGTCAAAAAAGTCTCACGGGTAGAAAAATTGTCATGGGTAAAAAGTCACACAGGTCAAAAAAGTCTCACGGGAAAAAATGTCTGACGAGTAAAAAAAGTCTTACGGGTAATAAGTTTCACAGGTAAAATGTCTCACAATTAAAAAAGTCTCCTGGGTAAAAAAGGTTTGATGGGTAAAAAAAGCCTCATGGGTCAAAAGTCTCAAGGGTAAAAATTGTCACGGTAAAAATGACTCACGAGTAAAAAAAGTCTCACAGGTAAAAAAGTCTCATGGGTAAAAATTCTCATGTGTAAAGAGCCTCAAGGTAAAAAAGTCTGACGGGAAAAAAAGTCTGACGGGTAAAAATTCCCACGGGAAAAAAAGCCTGGCGAGTAAAAAAATCTGATGGATAAAAAAGATCTCACGGGTAAAAAAAGTCTCCAAGGTAAAACGTCTCACGGGTAAAATTTTCACGGTAAAAATGTCTGACGTGTACAAAAAGTCTGACAGACAAAAAAAAGTCACAGGTCAAAAAAGTCTCACGGGTAGAAAAATTGTCATGGGTAAAAAGTCACACAGGTCAAAAAAGTCTCACGGGAAAAAATGTCTGACGAGTAAAAAAAGTCTTACGGGTAATAAGTTTCACAGGTAAAATGTCTCACAATTAAAAAAGTCTCCTGGGTTAAAAAAGGTTTGATGGGTAAAAAAAGCCTCATGGGTCAAAAGTCTCAAGGGTAAAAATTGTCACGGTAAACATGACTCACGAGTAAAAAAAGTCTCACAGGTAAAAATGTCTCATGGGTAAAAATTCTCATGTGTAAAGAGCCCTAAGGTGCTAAAAAAGTCTGACGGGGAAAAAAGTCTGGACGGTAAAAATTCCCACGGGAAAAAAAGCTGGCGAGTAAAAAAATCTGATGGATAAAAAAGATCTCACGGGTAAAAAAAGTCTCCAAGGTAATACGTCTCCGGGTAAAATTTTCACGGTAAAAATGTCCTGGACGTGTACAAAAAGTCTGACAGACAAAAAAGTCACAGCGTCAAAAAGTCTGACGGGTAGAAAAATTGTCATGGGTAAATAGTCACACAGGTCAAAAAGTCTCACGGGAAAAAAATGTCTGACGAGTAAAAAAAGTCTTACGGGTAAAAATTCTCACAGGTAAAAATGTCTCACAATTAAAAAAGTCTCCTGGGTAAAAAAGGTTTGATGGGTAAAAAAAGCCTCATGGGTCAAAAGTCTCAAGGGTAAAAATTGTCACGGTAAAAATGACTCACGAGTAAAAAAAGTCTCACAGGTAAAAAAGTCTCATGGGTAAAAATTCTCATGTGTAAAGAGCCTCAAGGTAAAAAAAGTCTGACGGGAAAAAAAGTCTGACGGGTAAAAATTCCCACGGGAAAAAAAGCCTGGCGAGTAAAAAATCTGATGGATAAAAAGATCTCACGGGTAAAAATTTTCACGGTAAAAATGTCTGACGTGTACAAAAAGTCTGACAGACAAAAAAAAAGTCACAGGTCAAAAAAGTCTCACGGGTAGAAAAATTGTCATGGGTAAAAAGTCACACAGGTCAAAAAAGTCTCACGGGAAAAAATGTCTGACGAGTAAAAAAAGTCTTACGGGTAATAAGTTTCACAGGTAAAATGTCTCACAATTAAAAAAGTCTCCTGGGTAAAAAAGGTTTGATGGGTAAAAAAAGCCTCATGGGTCAAAAGTCTCAAGGGTAAAAATTGTCACGGTAAAAATGACTCACGAGTAAAAAAAGTCTCACAGGTAAAAAAGTCTCATGGGTAAAAATTCTCATGTGTAAAGAGCCTCAAGGTAAAAAAAGTCTGACGGGAAAAAAAGTCTGACGGGTAAAAATCCCACGGGAAAAAAAGCCTGGCGAGTAAAAAAATCTGATGGATAAAAAAGATCTCACGGGTAAAAAAAGTCTCCAAGGTAAAACGTCTCACGGGTAAAAATTTTCACGGTAAAAATGTCTGACGTGTACAAAAAGTCTGACAGACAAAAAAAAGTCACAGGTCAAAAAAGTCTCACGGGTAGAAAAATTGTCATGGGTAAAAAGTCACACAGGTCAAAAAAGTCTCACGGGAAAAAATGTCTGACGAGTAAAAAAAGTCTTACGGGTAATAAGTTTCACAGGTAAAATGTCTCACAATTAAAAAAGTCTCCTGGGTAAAAAAGGTTTGATGGGTAAAAAAAGCCTCATGGGTCAAAAGTCTCAAGGGTAAAAATTGTCACGGTAAAAATGACTCACGAGTAAAAAAGTCTCACAGGTAAAAAAGTCTCATGGGTAAAAATTCTCATGTGTAAAGAGCCTCAAGGTAAAAAAAGTCTGACGGGAAAAAAAAGTCTGACGGGTAAAAATTCCCACGGGAAAAAAAGCCTGGCGAGTAAAAAAATCTGATGGATAAAAAAGATCTCACGGGTAAAAAAAGTCTCCAAGGTAAAACGTCTCACGGGTAAAAATTTTCACGGTAAAAATGTCTGACGTGTACAAAAAGTCTGACAGACAAAAAAAAGTCACAGGTCAAAAAGTCTCACGGGTAGAAAATTGTCATGGGTAAAAAGTCACACAGGTCAAAAAAGTCTCACGGGAAAAAAATGTCTGACGAGTAAAAAAAGTCTTACGGGTAATAAGTTTCACAGGTAAAATGTCTCACAATTAAAAAAGTCTCCTGGGTAGAAAAAGGTTTGATGGGTACAAAACAGCCTCATGGGTCAAAAGTCTCAAGCGGTTAAAAATTGTCACGGTAAAAATGACTCACGACCGTAAAAAAAGTCTCACAGATGTAAAAAGTCTCATGGGCTAAAAATTCTCATGTGTAAGAGCCTCAAGGTAAAAAAAAAAGTCTGACTGGGAAAAAAAGTCTGACGGCTGTAAAAATTCCCACCGGGAAAAAAGCTGGCGAGGTAGTAAAAAAATCTGATGGATAAAAAAGATCTCACGGGGTAAAAAAAGTGCTCCAAGGTAAAACGGTCTCACGTGGTAAAAATTTTCACGGTAAAAAATGTTCTGAACAGTGTACAAAAAAGTGCTGACATGACAAAAAAAAGTCACAGGTCAAATCAAGTCTCACGGTGGTAGAAAATTGTCATGGGTAAAAGTCACACAGGTAAAAAAGTCTCACGGGAAAAAAATGTCTGCGAGTAAAAAAAGTCTTACGGGTAATAAGTTTCACAGGTAAAATGTCTCACAATTAAAAAGTCTCCTGGGTAAAAAAGGTTTGATGGGTAAAAAAAGCCTCATGGGTCAAAAGTCTCAAGGGTAAAAATTGTCACGGTAAAAATGACTCACGAGTAAAAAAAGTCTCACAGGTAAAAAAGTCTCATGGGTAAAAATTCTCATGTGTAAAGAGCCTCAAGGTAAAAAAAGTCTGACGGGAAAAAAAGTCTGACGGGTAAAAATTCCCACGGGAAAAAAAGTCTGACGGGTAAAAATTCCCACGGGAAAAAAAGCCTGGCGAGTAAAAAAATCTGATGGATAAAAAAGATCTCACGGGTAAAAATTTTCACGGTAAAAATGTCTGACGTGTACAAAAAGTCTGACAGACAAAAAAAAGTCACAGGTCAAAAAGTCTCACGGGTAGAAAAATTGTCATGGGTAAAAAGTCACACAGGTCAAAAAAGTCTCACGGGAAAAAATGTCTGACGAGTAAAAAAGTCTTACGGGTAATAAGTTTCACAGGTAAAATGTCTCACAACTTAAAAAAGTCTCCTGGCTTAAAAAAGGCTTGATAGGGTAAAAAAAGCCTCATGGGTCCAAAAGTCTCAAGGGTAAAAATTGTCACGGTAATAATGACTCACGAGTAAAAAAAGTCTCACAGGTAAAAAAAGTCTCATGGGTAAAAAATTTTCATGTGTAAAGAAGCCTCAAGGTAACACAAGTCTGACGGGAAAAAAAGTCTGACGGTAAAAATTCCACGGGAAAAAAAGCCTGGCGAGTAAAAAAATTGATGGATAAAAAAGACTCACGGGGTAAAAAAAGTCTCCAAGGTAAAACGTCTCACGGGTATAAATTTTCAACGGTAAAAATGTCTGACGTGTTACAAAAAGTCTGACAGACAAAAAAAGTCACAGCGTTAAACAGTCAAAGACTCACGGGTAGAAAAATTGTCATGGGTAAAAAGTCACACAGGTCAAAAAAGTCTCACGGAAAAAATGTTCTGACGAGTAAAAAAAGTCCTTACGGGGTAATAAGTTTCACAGGT
>NW_024427330.1:0-47169 GCF_017639655.2 Falco naumanni | reverse complement strand
CATTTCTGCAATATGCTGCCTGCAATCCAGAAGTTCAACATACAAGTGTGTATGTCTTCTATTAAAAAACAGCATCAATGCAATGAAAAAAATAAAATCAAACTTACTCTGGGATCTGCAGTAAAATGCTCCCCTCATTCAGGCTGTGATCCAGGTCACAACACGCTGATTTATCCCCCCTCCACACACCCCCACCCCCCAGCAGTTATCCAATGCTGTTCTAATATTTTAACTCGGTCCACTTACATCGTGCTAATCTGCTTGTGTTAGTGCATTAGAGGCTTTTCTCAAGGCTGCACGTTAAAATAGTTCAGCTCAATTTACTGTTTTGCAGAAAATTAAAAAAATAATATCCAACTTTGGAAGAAAACTGGATCAGTTGTCATAATTTTTGCTTCTGAAAAGAATGAAAGCCCACTATTTAAGAATGACATACCACGTGACATTGCTTGAAACACAAGATTAATTTCTGTAACTGCAGAATTTTGGGGATATTTTACAAAACACCCTTGCTGTGAAGACCGCCTCGTAAAACTAGTTAGTTATTTGTTTTCTTATTCTTCAAAACCAGCATACTCTTCAGTAGAAATACCTTATTTTCATGTCAAATAACGTGACAAATTCACATACTTCAAGTTGATTTACAGTTTTATGGCTACTGCTGTCCCAAAGTACATGACATGTGCATTAGAAGGGATAGTTATCTGAATAAAAACATGCAAGTACACCTTTTTTTAAAATACACTGTACTGAAACAAAAACAGTTGCCTAATTCAGTGTTTTGCAAGTACTTGTCAGCATCAGAGCATTTGATCCCAACTCAAGGCATAGCACTTAGATAAATTCAATTAGGTATTCAAGTAGTAGCCAGCAGATAAAGACAACAAAAATAACATGAAAACCCTTCAAATGACACCTGTTGCTTCTACCCCAAAAGAATGAAACGCAGATTAAGAAAAGATCAACTAATGCAGCACAGGAGTTCTCTTACCTGCAAGGGGAGACAGTTTTAGTTCCGCTGTACTCCTGGAAAGCATGTCGGCAATTTCATGACCGGTATAAACCCAGATTCCTGCTCCCGAGATGAGAAATTCATCTCACAGATGTTTTTCAGATGAGAAATACTTCTGTGTTAGCTGAACGTAAGATGGCTTTTTCCTAATAGCTACCCTCATTTTCTTACATTTTGTGAAGAACACGCTCTTTAGGATCATCACACTTCCCAGGAGAGAGAGAAAATGTTTTTGCTCAAGCACAATCTTGAACAGCAGCTGTTCGTTTCAGTATGTCCCCACAGAAGGGCTGTTGCCTCAAAATATATCCCTTTGTCCATTGCACCAATTACAAAGCAGTCATGAAACTCTGCTAAATAGAAGTGTAAAACCTAGATGTTGAGAAACACATGGAACAAAAGGATCTTTTGAATCAACAGTGGTTAAAAGAAGCAGCAGTCTGCCATGAACTGCATTTTCTTGCTGGTACCTAAATTATGCTTGCTTACACATCAAATACCGATTAAAACAGAGAGTTTGTACAAAACCTCAACAAATATTTTATCAATATCTAAACTAAAAGTTACATATCAGGAACAACGCGTAACAATAAATTATTGTTTCTATACAAGAAGAACAGTTTACTACATGTTGAAAAGTGAAAAAGGTTTGATTGTTGGGCCGCTGAATAGGTTTCAAAAGTCAAGTCTTCAGGTTCACCGGCTGAAATCACAAAAAAAATTTTGCACAGACTTGGGTGGTGTAAAGGTAGAAGTCTGTCCACAGCAGACTTTGGAAGGCCACAGTCGAGGTTTAACATCACTATCCTATAGCCATTTTGCAACTCCAGGGGAGAACATTCTTAACCGGTAAAACAAGCAAAGCCATTTTGCACAGTGCTTCTTACCTGTAACAAGCCGTTCCATACGGACATTCAGGCCGGTTATCTTTGTTATCCTGAGTTACGATCTCGGTTTCATGATAGTCATCATCGTGAGGGTGACTGAACTGCTGAAAGTGAAGGGGATTCTTCCTGCAAAAGACAAAGATAGATCAAGAACCGACTATTCCATTTTTATGCAACAAGTGGAGATAAGAAAGGTGTTACTGAATCAGTGACAACTCATTTTTCTGTGGTTACAGAAAGAGCAGCTTTTAACGTTTAATTTATGCAGAATCTAAGACCTGCTTTCAGGGTAAGAGAAGAAAAGTTTTGTCTCAGCACATGCCGCAAGAGGTTAAAACACAAATTCTCCTGTTTGCCACCAGCTTCAAGTTTCAGACCTCCAACACATACACAATCTCCTGATGTAGTCATATAGCACGAATCTTACTGAGCAGCTGGCTCCGTTAGGACTCCCTCTGGAGCTGTGCAAGTGCCACACAAACCTCTCGCAAAGTCTCAGCTCAAGCCGCAAGGATCACCCCTGGCAGCCGAGCAACTGCAGCACTGGAGACTTCCCACGCTCTCCGGTGATCGCCTGTGAGCTTTAGGCAATAGGTCTCAATCATTCTGTTCCGTGTGAAAGTTACTTCTCACTTGAATACTTCAAATGCCAGCGTATTATTCCAGAGGGATGAAGTACTGAGGCCTGAGCAACAGGCCCCGAGCCAAAGCTGACCTCTAGACAAACCCGCCAACCAAACATTAAATATATTTAGTATCCAAACATCAGCGAAATATGCACGGTCATTAACTATGTATGACCATTAGCGAAAGACAGATAAAATATAATCATTAGTGAAGATACCGTGTGTCCTGCCTTGCTTAGAGGCAGGTGGTCAAGGCCATGAAACCAGGTATTTTCTGTGGTTAAAATCCAGCAGATACAGGAATCTCCCTCGGGTCCTTCCTGAGCCCTGGCCAGGCTTTGGTGGGATCTGACAGGAGAGTGAAACCAGATGTCTCTGCATTTGAAGTTATGTGAACTTGTTTATTCCCTAGTATAAAAGCCGGAGCCTCTCGCAGTGACGTTGGAGACCTCACCTACCAGATGCCCTGCGTAGGACTTCCCAGCTGCCGGGACAGGCTCTCCAGATCCTTGCTGCAACAAGATCCCCAGCGACTGCGGATCTGGGTGATGGTAATGTATTAGGGCAACTGGTGATGTATCTGTCTTAATCACTACAGCTAACGGTGAATAGTAATGATCGGGTGCATTGCCTTGCTTATCTCTTTCACCGCTTGAATCAGGGTATCGTAGGCTAACCCTTTTGTATGTGCATATGCCTTATTTTCGGCATTAATTTGAAACAAACAGTAAAGCAAGGTTATTTTGTGTATTGGTGTCTGTGTGCCATCTACCGACCCTGTCAATTGGCAAAACGTCTACTGGACATGACACCGATGGTGCTCTCAGGTTTGCCTTGGCTACCGTGGCATTTTATTTGAAATACCAAATCACAACGACGACATGAAGTTGTACCGTAAGACACAGCTCGGAGCCACACCAACGTCAGTGATGAGAGCGCATTACCAGCATCCATGACTTCGTGCTCTACAACACTTAGTCGAATCCAAGGTGAGCAAGCAGCGAATACACATATATGCATCATTCAAAGGCCTTTTCTACTGCTTCTAGGCAACAGGCTTGCGTGCACACCGTACAAGACACAGCAACTATAAACAACATCACTTAGTGAAGATTTTCTGTAAAGCGATGCTAAAAAGAACACAGAAAAACACATCATGACTTCAGGAGAAATTCAGGGGACAGATCAAAAGACACTACATAAAAATTATGTCACAGCGTGAACATACTGTACTAAAAGCAAATCTACTGTTCCCCAATGATTTCTTTTAGAGACACTTTTTCTCAAGCATATTTAAAAGCAAGAAATGGGAGATGCTTTAAGAAATGATTTTCCAAAAGATATCCGCAAAAGACTTCTGTGATTTACCACATCAATGCCCAGAACACATAATCTTCAACATGTTTGTGCAAATTATAAACGTTACCTGCTTGCCTCAAGCAAGAGGAACAACTTTAAACTAGAGCGAGTACTGCTTTAATTTGTACTTGTTACTGCTGCACTGAGAAACACAAAGCCAGAAACATGTATGTAGCTAGCCACATACACAACAGCTCCCTCACTGACCACAGGCACTCCTTCCTTTAAATTCACAACCGGCTCTTTGGAACTTTCTGCGGAACAGACAGTATTAATTTCAGCATTTCAACTAACAACATAAGAAAAAAGCTTTTGTTACAGCTTTGGCAAAATGACTACTTGAGTGCTGTGAGCTCTACTAACCACTCAGGCACCAAAAAAAAGACTAGATATTTAGTATTAATACTTTACATCTCCATTTGCCTGGTACCTTTCATTGAGGAAGCTCAGCAAGCAAGCTACAGATAAACTCTTCCATGAGCTACTTATCAGAGATCCAGTGTGCCTCAGATCTACTTACACAGCTGACAGACGCCTCGTCCTGGTCTTTTCTGTTAATTTCTGCAGACTGTAGGGTAAGTCAATACTGTTTCACTAGATATCATTGCAAAGTTGCATCTAGCAGTCTTTTATTCCACAAGTTCTCAGGAAACATCACCAAATTCAGGCTGGCTGCCTACTTCCTTTGCCATTCAAAAATAAATGGGATGAAACCAAGTAATTTTAGAGACCGCTTGCTTTGTTTTCTAAATGCACAGAGCTAACTTGCTAGCAATACTAGCTAGAATTTTAATTCGGTCATTTGAAACACAATTCATCTTCTCAAAGGGATACAGAAGCAGCTAATGCTCTGTGAAATCATTTTAGTACTTATTCCTACAATAAGATCCTAGTCACCAAGGAAAGAAGGCCTAACAGCTGTCAATTAGCTAACCTATTCTGTTTTAGGTGACAGCCAGTTCCTTTCAAAAATTTACTTCAAAAGCTATTTGGCCAATACCAAACAGCCCTTATTGCAGGAGAGAAAAAAAAAAAAAAAAGAAGAGAGAGGAGAGAAAAGAAAGAGAGAGGAGAGGAAAGAGAGAAAAGAGTATAGGAGGAAGCAGTAAGAAAAAGGAAAGGGTCTCGATGTATGCTTCCTATCACTGGGCTTCAGGATTTTTTGGGCCAGTGGATGATGCTCCTCAAGTTATTATACTTTACGTGTGAAGCACCTTAAACATGTCCTACTTCAGATGCTCAGGACTAGAAAAAAAAATAATCATAGTTTATCCTACCTTGATGTGGATAATTTATACTCACTCCACTTCTATATGTTGTGCAACAATATCCAGCAAAATGAAAAGAAGCAGAGAAGTGCATAGCTTCTATTAAGCAAATATTATCCCTTCTTGCAAAAATCTTCTTCCTTTTATTAGGACTTTGGTTTGTTTGAGGGTTGTTTGGGTTTTTTTGAATACAAGAGATCTCAGTTGTAAGAGCGCACCATCTTTCATGCTGGAAGTTGCACTCCAAAGTTATTTAGTTTTACAACAAAACCTCGCTGCATAGGAATATGTCATTAGTATGATCAAAAGAAAATCATTAAGCTTTACTTGCACAAAAATTAACCAGTGAAAAGCCTATTTTAAGAATAAAGTTTTAGGAGACCTGCCTTCTCATAAACATATACAGAAGCTCTGAATTGGTGTCCCTGCGCTTTGCGTTGCAGAAAATTACACAAATAATTACACAAGTAAAACTTAGAAAGTTCTTCAGAATCGACGCAGTCATCTCAAGCAGAAGCTGAGTGTCGCTCAGTGAAATATTCAAGACAGTTTTCATCGATGCAGCTCCCAAAAGCATCTTAAAAGCTTCTTCTAAAGCAAATTTAAGTGGTAAGGTCAGAATCCCTGGCTCTTCATAATCACATGCAGGAGACTCCTGCCATCCCAAGGGCTTATTTTCTCAGCCTACTAAAGAAACTGGTAGTGAAAATATAATGAATTACCCGCCCTAGCTGTAAAGCCATGGAATTCAAGTCTGAAGTTACAAACACCTTACACACACCTGCGGTGTAAGTTCTAAATTGTAACTCTTATTAGAAAACAGGTCTCAAAAAAAGACAGATGCAAGTCTGTAGCTGCCAGATGTACAAGCTGAAGGTGAAATGAAAAATACTGATTTTCATAAACAAGCAAACAAAGATCAAAGTATTTCGAAGAATGCACACACAAATCCAAAGGTTGGTTGAGCGTGCCCTGCTTTGACAGTTCCAGGAAAGGTTCACACACACCCAGTCAGCACAGAACAGTATCACCGGCTAGCAAAAGGACAGAACCCTGGACCAAAATTGTGAATGACAGTTTCAGAGATGAGAGTTCAGCTGTATCGCACCGCTACTATGCAGCCCTTGAAATGGAGGGGTGGGTTCGGATTGGGTTTTATTTTTAATTCCCTATTCTTCTAACTTGGGAAAAACAAGCAGCAGACAAGAAAATGAACCAAAGACAGTATTCAAAGGGTCAGCTCCTTGACAACAAATATAGTCAGGCATAACATACACAGAGCACGTTGCCTCCTAGTGGGAACAGCAGTTTCTTTCGATTTGGTAAAAGCTTCAGACTACCACAGAAAGAGAATCTCACACTGAGGAGGACAAGAAGAAGAATCATCTCTGGAGCGAGAGCTGTGAATCAAGCTGGATTCTTTCAAAAGCAGTGGTTTCCAATTCATAAACGAAGAAACTGAGCTATGGGTTACAAAGTTATTTCCTAAATGTTTCAGCCTTGTGTTGTGTAAGAGACGTCTAATAAAATCAACTAAACTAACATTTCATCTTTTCAGCTTGTGCCGTTCTGCCAGGCACCTACCAAAGGTGCCTGTCATATCCAGAAGGCAAGTGTCTCTCAACAGCAGTTCACAAAATAAAGACTAGAAAACTGAAGAGCATTTAGTTATCGGATAAATGACATTTGATGACTATGAAACCTCACCTAGAAAGAACACTTTAAGGAAATGGCTTGGTTACCAAAGCAGTCCTCATTTGAGACGTTGACTCCTACAGCACCTTGCGTCAGGAGACACCTTTCATAAGGTGAATGGAAGGAGACGAAAACCAACTACTCATTGTACTGAAAAGAGCACTCAAAGCAGCTTCTCTTCCTCAGCAACTCTACAAACCAGGTTTTGCTCAACGAAAACACCACACCATGAAAAACTGAATACGCTACCCATGTGTTCCTTCAAAGCGTCCACTCACATCACACATGCGTACATTTCTGTCAAAAACAGGGGTAACTGCAACGGCTTGCTTTACTCCACCACAGCCATCTCATCGATGCAGAATGACTCCTTAGTATTTGCTTTTAATGCAAGCCCACCAAGACAGACTACAAAGCACCTTGCTTTGCTGCAAACCAGCAGGTTTCGTCTCATGACAGTTCCTGAAGATCAGAACCGACGGGTTTGATACTTCCTATTTACAAATTTCTCCAACAAAGTAAGATTTTGTTATGTGCTATTTCAGAGCATTCTTTTTTCTTATAAAGCAACGCTTCCCAAAAGAGCTGCCGCCAAATGTTTTAGAATAAAGACCCAAGAAGAAATGTGCACGTGCAGACTCCTATTCCACATTACCTGTAACTAAAACTTGCCTTCCAAAACATTAGGAACCCTTCAGCATGTCAGAGCATTACACCAGCTTAACCCCCACACAGGGGAAAACTTGTCTGAGCAAAAAGAAAAGGAGCTGGAGCAAACTAAAGGCTGCATTTGGACTACCGGATCAGCTTGACTGCCTAATAAAACATGTTTCCCTCATAATCATTAAGGGCAAAAATTGAGATGCGTGAAAGTATGCTACGTGTAAACTTGAAGTCTGTAGCGTTCATTAATGCGACAGCTTTACGCTTTTGATATACCGTTACCTGCAGCAATAGGCACGCCAAATACATACAAGAACCCCTTTACTTGTCCTGGCTTCTTTTCTGAGCAACCTCAGGTTTTACTATCGCTCAAGCCGCTTGGGGGAAGAGGAAAAAAATACAGAAGCAATAATAGTAATAATAATTTTTAAAAAAATAATCACAGGCCCCCCTGCTTCCTGGATTAGCCTTATCTTTTGTGCTTACAATGTACATGGATTTATCTGGAGCTCAAAACCTTCTCCAAAATGCAGTTTGCAGGTCACTGGTCACTTCCTAGCCTCAGGAACACCTCTAGATTCCTATCTTCCATTCAATACATTAACACACCACACTACAGACCTTGCCTGGGCAGAAAGAACGAGCAGGAGACCAGGCACGCAGCACTGGCGTTTTTGAACTTTGCTGCAACCTTTGTAGCGCACAAAACATCTGTATGACAGATCCTTCACCGTGAATCGAGAGGATATGAGTAGCAGAAAAAAAAAAATAATATATTGTCCCTCAATTGAAGTATCACCAAAGACACTGACCAGGTAAGGGTACTGACCAGAGAAGGGTTAACAGGGAGTTTATAAGTGTGACTTGTTCGGGTTTTAAGGGGGGTCCGAACGCTTTAAAAAAAACCCAAAAGTGCAGACTGGCCAAGTTATAACAAAAGTAGTTCTTCATTATTTAGGGATAACAAATAGTAAGTATTTTAAATATTCAGATCACAAAGCATGCAATAACTTCATCTTTCATAAAAGTTTCAGCTGCTAATAAAATAAGCCCACAGGGTCTATGTTGGGCATTTCAATCATTTTTTACATCTCTTCTCCCTGCTGGTACATGTACTCTACACACAGCGGGGTTTCTTTCTTTTCTTTTTAAAGTGGACCTTTGTTTCTTATTTCCTACGACACTGCACTGTTCAATTTGCTCAAGTAAATCATCCCTTGTTTAGGATATACTGGCAGTTAGCAAGACATCCTGGCTCCTCCTTTTAGACTTTTAGAATTCTTGTTATGCCACTGGTTTCTCATCAGTCCCCCGTTTACCAAAAGATCTTTTCCAAATCAAAGCTTGTAACCGCTTTACTGTTTACTCTTCTGTAGCTAAGACAGTACTTCTTAATAACAAGCTAGCTTAAGCTAGTTTTATTTTTGCTTTACCTGTAACAGCCTGTTCCATACATGCAAGGTGTCCTCTTACGCTTGTTGTGTTTGGAGCTTTCTGAAGTATCTGCACTTCTGGTTGAATCAGAAATCTCAGTCTTGTAATCCAGATTTGCATCAGGCTCAAGAATCCCTTCCTGGGCACCAAAAGATTGGGAAGTCCTGCCCCAGTGAGCTTGTTGGCTTGTAGAACCAGTAATCTGCTCTTTCTTTTCTGTGTCCTCAATTCTATTTTCTTTACTGGAGATCTGACCTACTCTTTTAGACAATTTACTATGCAGCTGCCTATCTTTTTTTTCCAGAGAACTTCCAGGGGTTTTTGTTCCAGTCTTGCCATTTCCTTCCATGTTTCTCATGGTATTCTCAAGAGGAAATCCAGATGCATTCTGTGGAACAAGGTTACATTTTGAAGGACCTGAAAATGTACACGCTTCAGAATTAAAAGCTTTAAGGTCAACTCCGCATCATCGTTCCTGTTTTCAAAGGGAGAGAATCATAGAAGAGCCCAGGTTGGAAAGGACCTCAAAAGATCATCTGGGCCAGCCTTTAAAATCTTCTACCCCACTTTCCAAACTCAAGTTAGCTGCTAAATACACCTGCTGAATGAAAGGCTCAAGTTCAGAACACACACGCACTTTAAAGGAAAACTTATTCTAGAGCTCCCGTCCTCAGCTTCAGTTCCCTCACGACACGGTCAGGCTCCTCTCTCACCACCTCGTTTGTGAATAGTCCAAGGACTTCAGTTTACACTAACTTTTGATTAGAAGTACTGCTCCTGAAAAATGAATGCGGATTATGCATGTGACGATACAGTAGCCTCTATAAGAACGTACCCTCCTATACAATAATCAATTTCAATCCCTTAAATAGCAAGCTAGATGGAAGATATCTATTTATCTATATGCAGGAGATACAGGGAATTCATGACACACACCTTGAGCTTAATCCCACCCCAATACATCTTAAACGCTTCAGCTTGTGACTCTAAATCATACAAGAGTTTGTCAGTAGACACCATTAAGTAAAAATTTCCCTTTTGACAAATCCTGCATTTTAAAGTTTGGAACACACGTCCGCTGAAAATAAGAGATGTGTGCTTTAGAAAAAGGATACGAGATACGTAACCAAGACAAGAGCACTGTCCCAACAACTGAGACGTCACCCAGAAGCAGCAGACCTGTATCGAAGGCTGAACTACTTTGGTACATTACCAAACTATTCAAAAGCTTCTGCTCTCTACAGTTTGTGATCTAAGTTCCTCCTCCAGGAGATGTATACTTAGTTTACATGGATGTGTTTGGCAGAGCTGGAAAATCAGGTGGCAGTTACCTATTTGATTTTGTTCCTTTCAATGCAAGCCTCATAAACTGTTAACCAAAACCCGAGGCAATTACATTTGAGCAGCGGGGTGATTAAGAAAGGGCAAAGTCAGAATTAGTATCAAATGATCCAGACAGCAGCATATTTAGTAAGTCGGCTTGGAGACAAAGGTGACTTTTTTTATTAAGACTCCCAAATTAAGGCTCAGTAAACAACTGCCGCTCAGGAAATAACCCTTCATTTGCAAAGCAGAACTAAATGACTCTAATTTGCCACTTCCACTTGTGACTTCTCTGCTACATACTTCATACTGCGTATTACATGCCTGTATTGTATGTAATGAGACTAAACACTTCCACGGGCATGATAATGACAACTAGTTAAAAAACAGGTCGTAATCAAAGAAAACCAAAGACAACAGCGCTATTGGCACTCGTTATGACACACGTGTGACCTCTCTGCCATCTGGTGGCTGCCGGCACTTAAAAGAACTAAGAATCTTTTCAGTTCCTACCCTACAGGACATTTTCTCAGTTGCCTTAATTATGACAGCAGCAGCGTGATTCTGGTTTTGATATCAAAATGCCAGTCTTTTAGAGCTCTCTAAGATTATTACTTGTGCTTGAACTAACCTACTATTTTTTCTGCAAAGTTCTGAAGGCAAGTACACTGTGCTTCAGATAAGAAATATTTCTAGAACGATCAGGAGAAAATAAGTAAGGCTTCACAGAAGCTCACAAGTCAGAACACTTCTTCAGATAAAAAGAGCCACTACTTTATATCCCAACTATCCCGAAGGGTACGCTCGCCATGAGTAACGCGTTTCAGCTAACCTTAAGATTTAATTAAAAAACAAAACCCTAAGAGTTTTCAGTGTCAAAATCCACAAAGCATTATCTAGTAACGGGATTTTAAGTGTTTTATAGATCCTAGAACAGATCCAGGCAATTCTAATGCTAGAGGTTAGAAACACCTCCCCCAGGCTGTTCACTTACAGGAAAAGTCAGTGAAAGCCTCAGTTTGCTCTCACCAAAATACTGTTTCACTTTGATAACGATCCTCCTCTTTTCATTACTAGCAGCATTTCACTGCCTATAAACGCAGCTGTAATTTGGGGACACACAGAGACTGACCAGCTGAAGCGTCTGTTCGCTTATTGCCACAGAGCATTTTGGATTTCAGATTACTTTTTCTTGTCTGTCCTTCTTTTTTGACTCAGATTTTGAGATCGTGGCACAAGCACACTCCATGCTACCTTTCTTCAAAGCGCAGCAGTTGCTACGCCATGTACCATCGTTCCCTGACCATAAAACTCTACCGAGAACGGCACGAGTTTGGGCAAAGTCCAGTACCACATTACATCAGTGTCATACCATCACCTATCCCTAAAAGGTTCTCGGAGAAAGAAACCACACACCAAGCCACTCCTAGGACCAGTACTTTGGCCCATGTCTACCAGCCTCTTGCTGTAAAGCTGAAAAGTCTGGTATTCCTGTGGAACTTTGGGAGCCAAAGTTCCAGATCCCAAGGAAGAAGTGCAAAAAACCTACTCTCATGAAGGCTTCCACCGTCCTCGCTATAGAGCTCTCCAATGGACTGGCATTTCAAAACAACTGCTGAACAACAAATTACAAGCAGAACACACGTAGACCCAGCCTTCAACACCACACTGTGAGCTACATTCTCAGTTTTTGAAATACCACGGTTCTTCCCTGAGCCAAAAAATTACCTGAGATGAAGGGACAGGCATGGAAAGACAGCTCCTTTTCCCTTCATCTTGCTCTTCACCTTCAAAATCCTCTGCAGTTTCTTCAGAAGCTGATCTCTTTTTCTGCTGCACATTTACTTCCGGTTTTAATGACGCCGTATTACTTTTTCCTCCTCTCCCTTGGCCTTTTTTCATTCTACTACCTTAAAAGAAAAACAAAAGGGTTCTTTTGGAATGCAACTTTTTACAGTGAAATCCTGACCACATTAGAAATCTAAATCTGCGCTGAAGCAGAACATTGGGCAAAAAGCACGAGAAGTAGCAGCGCTGGGCATGTGCTGTTTCAACCACACATTTTTCATTCCCTGCTTACAGGAATAAAAAGCATATTTTAGAATGAAACGGATGCTTGAGGGGCAAATTTGCAGGAAAACAATAAATATGTGGCAAAGGATATTCGGGATTGACTGTCTCAGTGCCACTGACAAGTTCATTTCCACAATAGGAGCGGATCAGTAAACTACACGGTCCAAGGACAACTTTTACCACACATCTTTTGTGTTAGTATCACCTCAGATAACCACTTTATGCACACAAACATCAATTAGGACACGGCAAAATCAGGGTATGCCCACCTGCCTAGTCACCCACATCACAGCCCATTATTTCATCGGCCAGTAACCAACAGAAAGACAGCGAACGTTGTGCCTCCCGTTGGAAAGCTTCACAGCTCAGAAAACCGCAAGATCTCTGTCCTGAAGGGCTATTGCTGGATATACAGCTGGGAGACAGCCAGGGCCAGACAGCTCCATCTGCTGCAAAACGCATGCAGAAGGAAAATACTTGATGCCATTTTGCAAGACTTCAAAAACTCTCCCCCTTCAAAAAATAGCCATGTGCCAGAGTCATGTTTACAAAGCAAGGAACGGTTCAAATTTTAATGTTTGACTTCAAAATCACAAATCAGTGTTACCTTCCCAGTAAGAAGACAGACAGGGGGAGAAGAAAAACAAAAAAGGGGCAGCCTCTTAGTTTTACTCTCTACCTTTCTACCTTCCCACCCAATATCACCTTAGCAAGATGCAAACCGTTCCACAGTTTTAAGGAAATATTTTAGATTTGCAGAAGAGATCGGTTGTTTTATTAAAGCAGCCCATCCTAAACTAGAATCATTCCCTCACATAGGGATTTTTTTAACAGCTCCAGCAGTGTTCATACATATCCCTAGCTCCCCCAAGGTCAGGCCTTCAACAGCACACAGGTGTCCCTGGCCCACACAGCTTCAAATCTCTACAGCTACCTGACCAAAGCGTTCAGCCTTTGAAACAAGCGTTAGATACACATACATATCAAAAAGTACAGTACTTGCGGAGACAAAACAAACGAAACCCCTCACCCTACACACATACACCCCCTCCAAAGGCAAGAAAGCAATCACGCTAGCGCAGGACCAAAGACAGTCAGCAGAGGTCCTCTGGTACCTGCAATTTTTATATCCGAGGGAATAAGCCAGCAGGGAACAGTCTAGAGTTTGAAAGGGGAAGTAAGGGGGGGAAAACTTTTGTAAGTTCCTGGTACTTTTGTAAGTTCCATCCAAAATGGAACTATTAGGCATGCATTCATATTTTTGTGAGGGAATGAAAATTTTGGATTTTGTTTTTCTAAAACCAGGGAAATATGCACTTGACAAGTAATTTAATTAAGTCAAGTACACAAGGTGAGTTTCTGGTGATACAGAGTGAGGCTCTAACAGTTAAAACAGAGACCTTTATATGCAAGTGCTTTTTGTCTCTGGTTTTTTAAACAAGCATTAGGAAGATGGAAGTTAAGGGGGGGAAAAGTTTTGACTCACATTCTGAACTGCCTACCAAATGAAACTATTGAAAATAGTTTCACTTTCAAATGAAAATTTGAAAAAATGCTGCTGTCTGGATCATTTGATACTAATTCTGACTTTGCCCTTTCTTAATCACACCCGAGGCAATTACATTTGAGCAGCGGTTTTGGTTAACAGTTTATGAGGCTTGCATTGAAAGGAACAAAATCAAATAGGTAACTGCCACCTGATTTTCCAGCTCTGCCAAACACATCCATGTAAACTGATCAGAAAGAGCTCTGTCACACCCAGGACTGATGACAAAGGAGGCAGAAGTCAGTCTCTGTTGGCTGCCAGGCACGGAGCACGGGAAGAGAAGGAACAAATTAATACTTTCTATCACCACCATTACAATTACAGTTATATCAAAGCACATAAATATATATTGGTGTGCAAACGTACTACACTGCAAACCTACCTCCTTCCCTTAGAGGCTCAGAAAGCCTCTGAACCAGGGGGTCTCTTTCCAGCATCCAAGATGGAAGCACTCTCTTTCTTTGAATAGATTTTGATGGTTTGCTTTCATTATCGCCAGAAAGAGGAACCTGAAAAAACATTTACTCTTTAGTACCTTTTCCCAGTTACAAAAGAGGGGAGGAAGAAATAGATGACAAGTTTGTACCAGTTATGCCCTTCAAATGCAGCCTGGACAACTACCTACTTTTTGGATGGTGTCCATTGCCTGAAATTTTTTTTTTTTTTTTCCCCACACTTCCCCCTCACTCAGAAAAAACAACATCTATAGAAACCTTCATGCAGTTAAAAAACCTCCTTAGACCTTTGGAGGAAATATCTGAAAGGCTACAAACTTCAAGTTTCATAGAAGAGCCTTACCAGCACCTTGCTATAGAGTTTCCACATGTAGAGGTAAAGACAAACAGCAGGTTTAACAAACAAACACCTATTTGTCAAAAAAAAAATTCCCAACCAATCAACTAAAAACCCAGAAAAGTCTTGCTACCCTTCTTTCAACTTACTTCTCTAGAAATGAGCCACACTCTAAACCTTGGCTGCAAAAACAATGCAAATACACCAAAGTCATGTTCGACACATATTTCTTTACTGCAAGTAATGCCATCGGTTTGAATCTTTACTTACTAAAATGTAAGTAGCCATCCAGGGATCTCAGCTACAGTAAAGGCTGATACTTCATTTGTTATATGTAGTTATTATCTACTATACAATGATGTTGACCCACGTGTCCCTTCTAACTGGATACACAACAGAAGATCTAAGAAAAATCCCACTTGCTCCATACACTATTTATCAGACTGTCTGAAAGCCACTTGACTTGGTAACATTTTCAAAAAGCAAAAGATGGTTTTTTTGAAAACTCTGTTTTGCTGGACAGCATGCTGGCTACCAGAGAAAAACTGGAGGGCTGGTTGTTTGGCTGTGTGTTTGTAATGGATCTTGACAACACAGCTCCATCACAGCTGTAGGACTCAAATGAAATAGGCTGCTAGGACGCAATAAACAGACACTATTTACAGGCAGCACAAGGTATCTGCAGGGCAACTACAGGCTCTCCAGAGAGACATTTTAGAGGCTTCTAGGCGGGTTGGAAGAACAGTCATTCATTCCCCTGGACCTTCACAAGTCCTGACAGGGCAGTAACTGATGCAGACCACACAACTGAACTGGACTTTGTTCTGTAGTACTGAACTCAGCCACAATATTGTTAGTTCGAAACATTCTTGTGGCAATAGCAATTTTTTTATATTTGAGAGGTTTTATATTTGAGAGATATATATTACTACTGCAGCGTAATTATCATAAACAGAAATACACAACAGAAATGTATTCATATACTCGTAGAGTAAGCCATCCCAATCAATGAAACAACAGATATAAGTTCACAATTTTGACTGTTGTAATACTCTATTAAAAAAAATGCAACACCCTTTTAATTTTCAACACATGCTTACAAACATTAAAGTAAAATCTGAAGCACTCACCAAACATGGCTCCTCCAGAGCGGCACCACAAAGGGATCCTCTGCGGCCGAGCGCTCAGGGGCTCCTCAAATGCTGCACCACCAACGGCTCACCAGCGTGGCACCACCAACGGCTCCTCCGATGCAGCAAAGGGGCTCCAAGAAGAGCTGGGCATCAAACAAACTGCTCCTCCGGCGCTCCCTGCTAACCACTGCTCTGCTGGAGCGGCACAAAGCCATCCTCTGGAGAGGGGCCAGGACACGATCCTCCGGCGTGGTGACACCAGGACGCCTCCAGGACCGCAAACACCAAGAGCTTTGCTGCGGCGAATGAAGAGACGGGACGCAGCTCGATGCAAGCAAATGTCAATTGATTGTACAGAAGCACGAGTTTCTAGACACGTTCAGAAGCTGCGCGTTTTAAACAGATTGGCTCTTGAAGCTCAGCATTGCATACTGGGCAATCCCCGACTGGTGGTTAACTGCCAGCAGCTAACAGCAAGGTGGTACCTTTCCTTGGCGCCAGGCGCCACCCGTCTCCCACTCCCCTGTGCTCTGTAAACAGGTCTCATCATGTTAATTGCTGTCTAGACAAGCTCCAGCACATCCCCCTCAGCTGACCGATTGCCGCGCATGGTCCTAGTTTCCAGCCCGCTCCTGCATCTCCCCCTTCCTGCTGCACAAAAAGAACCTTTGAAACCGAACGAGTAAAAACAAGGTATAAGTAATAGAACAAATAAAAAACCAACTAAGACACATTATCAATGTCAAACTAACCCACTGTCTGTGTTCCACACAATTTTACAATTTCCCCTTTTTGTTTTTGAACAGCTAGTACCAGGTTTGCCGTGTTCTGCAGGGCCCTTGCAAACATCACAGCAACCAAGGGAACAGCAAACAAACAATCCTGCCAATTGAGGGAATGGATGCCAAAAAGGCTGACATTTTCTCAGATTTTGATACCATGTTGCTGCAACGGGGCGCCTAAAATCCACGCAGCGCATACCATCAAAATCCTCACAGCCACGTCCCTGAACCAACAACAAAAAGCAGTGGCAATTTTGACTCACCTTCTGAACTGCCTACCAAACAAGGTGATTTAACTCTTTAATGCTTTCCCTGCTGTTACTCCGGGAAACAGGAGAACCGCTGCAATAGTTCCCATCGTAGCCTCCTACTACATTAGCATCTACAGAAAGACAATTATCGACATTCAAAGTGTAAGCAATATCATCTTCTTTTGGATTAACATTATACATAGGTGGAAGGGCACACCAAACAAGAACTGGTTCAGTCAAAAAGTTGGAAACATAGCATGCCTTCTCTGAACATACCTCTGGGGTCATTCCCTTCATTCCCTCTCTTTTTTATGCAAAGAGACACACTTTAGCATAACAGAGAAGCCCCTATTTACATCTCTGAGCCCGGACACAAACCGCAGCTGTATGCTCCACCAGGCTCAGGGCAGAAATCATTCATGCAGTTACATAGCTATATATCACTACAAGCGTGCAGACACCTATTAAACACTAGATAACCATGTTTATCTTTCCTAGTCTCCTTCACAATACCTAGCTCTTCTCTCATCTCGTTAGGTCAAAATATTCTCCAGTTTCCTCTCCTATCTCTCTCTTCAGACATTCTCTGTCCTCTTTTTTGCTTGTTAATTGCGAGGAGGCAAAGGGGGTGTGTAGCTGGGTGACCACGACCTGCTTTATGTTACAATCAACTAAACACTGAATACAGGAAAAAAAGGCATGGGAGACATCAGGCAAACATCAATAAGGTGGTTAAAGGTAATTATAATAAATCCTGTAATACTTTTGAGTCATGGCCCAAAGTTTCCCAGCCGTGAGAAGAGACCAAAGGCATCCCGCCCCTGGCTCTGTTGCAGATCTTTGCTTTAAGGCTTTGAAGTTTTGTATACTTTTGTAAATTAATTCACAGTGGTCACTCAGATTCACGTAACGCATCCTATCAAAGCCTTCACACTTGTGTCCCTGTGCTAATAATAAAAATCAGTAGCAACTCGGTTCTGTAGCAACATATGATGGACAGAATCAACATCTGTTAATAAGCCAGAAAAAAAAACACACCAGCATTTGTGACGTGCGGAATTAGACTCTATAACTCGAAAGTTATAAAGTAGGTGTGTTTATTGCACGCAGATGCATGGGGGATCGCTCCTCCACAAGCCTGCATACCCGAAGTGACAAACCATCCTACATTTATACAATGAAATAAATGAATATTCAATTAACGCCTATACATATTCGTTACCTAAACCCCGCTTCCTATATCAGTCCGTTTCCTGGAACGTGGTGGTCTTGCAGGGTTGTAGGTGATTCATGTCCTTGCGACCATCCGATCTTCTCCAGCAAGGAGACTTAGCACTCCCTCCCTCTAGATAGCATTGGAATATCTCTCATCCTTTTCTCATTCTTTTTTTAATAGCCCCTTTGTTAGAGGAAGAGGGGCAGGCGTCTCCTCAAAACTGTAGTTGTCTCCTCAGAGCTGTGTGCCTATGTGACCAGACACCGCACCCATGACTAGTCACCACATTCCTGGGCAGACATATACAATCACAGTCGGTGTTCCATCGTCCCCATTTCACACTATTTCTCCATATCAATCCCCCCTTTTCTATTAAATTAAGTAAATTCTTTTACTTAAGCAGTCTTCCCGAATGATATAAAGCATCATACACAAGTGTTACCCTTTTAAACATTCTCCAAACCCACAAATATAACATAATGGCTAGTATTAAGGAAATTCCTAAACTGATCAATAAGATCACAATGGGGTGTACCCATAGTGTTAAGAATTGATTCATCTTTTCTACCTGGCCACTCGATTGTGGTCGGTATGGGGTACGTAATTGCCAATCTATTCCTAGATGGGGGCTGATCTGTTGCACTATTCTGGACACAAAATGTGGTCCTCTATCCGAGGACATTACCGCTGGGACTCCAAACCTAGGTATTATCTCTTGGAGCAGTATTTCGGTCACTTCCCGGGCTTTAGCAGTTCTGCAT
This sequence comes from Falco naumanni, assembly GCF_017639655.2. Taxonomy (NCBI): domain Eukaryota; kingdom Metazoa; phylum Chordata; class Aves; order Falconiformes; family Falconidae; genus Falco; species Falco naumanni. The sequence continues at coordinate 28,348 of NW_024427330.1, read as the reverse complement.
GGGAAGGCTTCTGGCCAACCTGAAAAGGTATCTGTTAGTACCAATAAATATCGATACCCCCCTTTTCAAGGACGTTCCGAGAAATTGGGTCTGCCAATGTTGCACTGGAACATTTCCTCTACTAATGTTCCCTAGTTTCATTTTATTTGCTTTATTGGGATTATTGCATAAACACATTTCACATTGCTGAGTCACCTGTTTTATTACAGTATACAAGTTTTGCCCTATCAATTTCTGATTTAGACTTTTATATAAAGCATCAGCTCCCCAATGCGTCTTATTAATAATAGGGCTGTGGTCCATATTAAATTAGATGGTACCACTATATGACCAGCCCTTAAATAAGTCCACTTACTTAATTTTATTTTATCATTCATGTCCTGAATTCTCTTTAAGTTTTCTTTAGAATACTTTGGCTCCTGATCTGTACTTACAGTTTGGATTTTATCGTCTGGTATTAAGGATAATTCCTCCTTTCCTACCTCCTCTGTTACTCGTCTGGCCTCATGGTCAGCCAGGCGGGTTCCAATTTCCAAATCAGTGCCTCAATGGGCCATCTTATGTTCTTCCTTCCTGGATGATCCTCTTATAACAGAGGGGGCCATTCCTCACATCAAGGTCTGGCATGGCATATGTTCCCACCGCTCAATGCCTACTGGGTTGCAGCCAACAGCAGAATTCAAGATTCTTCTTGGTGGCAAACACAGGGGCCAACCCAGTCTTGCCCTTGACTATGGTAGGAGGCACCTGACCAACCTTATTCCTTGTATTTCGTTGTCAATGCAGATGACGTGCGGAAAGCAGACTCCACAATCTGTAAGATTGTAAAGTAGGTATGTTTATTCAGCGCTGGGCAGCACGGGGGAGTAGTCCCGCCAAAACCGTGCGCGCCTGATACGAAAACTTGCTCTGTTTTTATAAGACAACTCATTACATATTCATAATATGATGTAATACGCCTATACATATGCATTACCTATCCCCGCTTTGTATTAAGATTAGTTCTGCAAGTCATTTCATATCTCTCTCCCGACTGAGTTTGCGCAGTGTCCCCTGGTGGTGGTCGTCAGGGGTCCTGAGGATGAAGGCAGGTGAGTCTTCCTCGTGACCCCCACATCTGGCGCAGGCTCAGTAACGTCCTGCTCTTTGTCTAAACCGCAGAACCAGCTTTGGCTTGTTCTTGCAAGGTTGTAATCTTTCTTTGGACTTATATGGTCATAAAGCTGGACTTATATGGTCATGAAGCCCTTTACTCCCGTACACCTTATCACAGTACCCAAGCAAACCGTGTAAGATTTGGCAAACAGCTTAAATTTTACAAGTTTTACCCTAAACAGCTAAACAGACTATTACAATTGTTAATCTCTACCCTATCTCTTACCCCCCCCCTCTCTATCAGTCCCCCCTTTTCAAAGAAATTAGTAAATTCTTTTACTCAGACTCGAAGTATTGATTAGATTCCAATTTTTGTCGCAGTTGATTTCTCTTCCATTCGCTATAGGAATTTCCAGTTCCCTTAAAACACCAAAATCCACAACGGACAGCTATACTAATAATTAAAAATAGAAAGACAATTACAATGATCATTACAAATAATTGTTTTAACCATGTTAGATTGGGCAACCAGGATGTCAATTTCTCCCATAATTCAAAAAAACTCCAAGAAGTGTTGTCTTGTGTCACTTTATGTAGAATATTTACTTGTTTCCTTATTTCTTGGAGGTCCTCGGTGATTCGCCCGCTCTGATCTGCATACATGCAACAATCTACATTGATCACAGTGCATACCCCTCCTTGAAAGGCTAATAGCAAATCTAAGGCCATACGATTCTGTGATACTATTTTCGATAAGTCAGTAACTTCCTCCTGGAGTGCCAGGAGGGCATCAACTGTTCTATTTTCCACTGTTTCTATTACAGCTGAGATGTTTATTATTGCCTTTTCCAACTCACAGAGTTTCATCTGCACATCCCATAACAAGTCACTGTCATGGCAAAACACACAGATTTACATTAGTAGATCTACTACAGAGTGTATTTTATTTCAGGTTTTCTGCCAATATCCCCACAGCCTTGCTGACCAAGGGATATTGTTTTTATCTGAACTGGGCAAGCCTCCCCCTTATCATTTTTACTGTAACAGGTAAAGCATTTCTCACCTTTTATTTTCGGATACACCTGGTTAAAAATTTATTTTACTTCAGGGAGGTCCTCTTTTCCTCTTTTCTGTTGAATTAAAGATAAGCTTAATATTTCAATTACTTGATCATTTTTAACTTTTAGTTTCATTTCTCCTTCTTTAAACGTCTAGATATTCTAATAAATCTCATCCCAACAAAGATTTCGGTGAATTTGGCATTCTTATTTGTTTTCTTAGTTTGTACTTTAAAGGTTTCAGGATGTTTTCCTGGTGGCCAGCAGCTCCCACAACTGTAACAATTTTTTTTTTATTATTATTATTTTTTTACTGAAGTTTAACAAATAAGTTGGTTTCCTATTCAGTAAAATTCCACCTCATACCCATTCCCTGCCCTAAAGGGGCCGTTACCGGTCCTGTTGTACTGCAAATGCTGCAGCAATTGGGGTGACATTGTCAGGTCCTTCTGCTCAATTGTCAGCAACAGCAACCCCCTCCTCCTCACCAGCAGGAGGATTCGGGGCAGGAGATGCTCTTCCTGCTCTGCAGGTTACACAAGCCTGCCTCTGCAGCAGCACTTCTGTTTTAACTCTTTCTTACCCTGAATGCAAATCTGCTACTTGTTGCTTTAAGTTTGTGTTATTACATATCAGCCTTTGCAGGCAAACAGCAAACACCCTGCCATGCATCCAGCGTGACTCAGCCGCACCTTCGAGGGGGTACGGGGGTTTGTACAAACTCACCCCAATACTTTAACACTTTCACAGGGTCTTTGACTCTCCACCCCCCTCCCCCGGCTTCAGATCTTACATACATTATCACAAGTTTTTATCTTACAACATGTTTCATTCTGGTTGCTGCACAGAAAGAACCACAACCTCAGCGCTATTTTTTTTTTTTTTTTTAAACACAAATCTTTCAACAAGAACTTCCTTAAAGCTATTGAACAGGTACACCAAAAACCTAAAATTTTAACCAGAGGACTAACGGTGCCCCAAAGAGAATGTGGATCAAGGCCTTGCTCATTAGCCTCTCCATTTTGTACCTCCGTAGCACTAAAACCTTTAAGACCGCCATATAAGTATTACTCTGACAACTGTGTTTGCCTGTTTATCTTAGAAAATTTCAGTATTTCTTTACAATCCATTAAGCACAGGCATAATTACACACATTTATTTTAGGATACTTCTGTGCCTCCCACAATTTAAGCCTATAAGAAGACGCTGTTTAAGCATCATATTAACTCAGGTTAACCAGCAGCAGCTTCAGTATTCGAATGGAAAGCCACAGACGTGTTCACAGTCACCAAAAAAATATCCCTGCAAATAAATCTACAAATCAGTTACTGAACTTGGCTTTGTATTGTGGAGCTGAATTGGAGCAATGCCACTGTCAGCTGAAATTAAGCAAAGTGCTCCATCCCCCCCACAGGCAGAGTAGAGCTAGTTTTGCATACAACGTGGACATCCTGTCCACAGCACAGGTGTTTAATCTTACAAATCTCCTTCTGCTGCATCACCCTACCTGCACAACACTGACGCAGCCTCAGATCCTCATGTAAATATACTATAGTAATGCAACTTACATAAAGCAAGACACTGAGTACAGTTTTGTTTGTTTGTTTTTTTTTATCCTTTTCTAGAGCCATAATCAAAGATCAGGTGGTGTTAATCCCACACTCCTCCTGTCACACAAACATATCAGCACACATTACTTCACCCCATTTTCCTTCTCTCCATACTGCAGCAAAGTATTTTCTTATTCACATTTCCACCAGCAGACCCTCCAATATCCCTCAAAACACATCCTAACGGGCTTTTCTTTAAAATCCCACCACTCTGTTTTCCTCCCATTTTTCCAGCTTACACTCACAGAACACACTTATCACTTACAGAATTACTACTTACAAAACGCAACACACAGGTATCTTTCTACAGCAACACCAAGAGCTCACTATTATAAAAAATATAGCCGAAATCACAGTAACAATTATCAAAGTCAAATTCCACAAATCCGGTAACCAAAATAAGCTACACTGCAGCAAATAAGCTTTATAAGCAAACTTGCCAGATTCCAGATGGCAATTAAATGCCGATAAAACCCAAACAGAACCAGAAGTATACTTAGGGTGTCAGCCACAGAAGTATACCTGAGTTTTCCAGACCAGACGTATACCCGAGAAACTAGTTCCCAAGCACACCCAGACGTATACCCGAGAAACTAGTTCCCAAGCACACCCAGACGTATACCCGAGAAACTAGTCCCCAAGCACACCCAGACGTATACCCGAGAAACTAGTCCCCAAGCACACCCAGACGTATACCCGAGAAACTAGTCCCCAAGCACACCCAGACGTATACCCGAGAAACTAGTCCCCAAGCACACCCAGACGTATACCCGAGAAACTAGTCCCCAAGCACACCCAGACGTATACCCGAGAAACTAGTCCCCAAGCACACCCAGACGTATACCCGAGAAACTAGTCCCCAAGCACACCCAGACGTATACCCGAGAAACTAGTCCCCAAGCACACCCAGACGTATACCCGAGAAACTAGTCCCCAAGCACACCCAGACGTATACCCGAGAAACTAGTCCCCAAGCACACCCAGACGTATACCCGAGAAACTAGTCCCCAAGCACACCCAGACGTATACCCGAGAAACTAGTCCCCAAGCACACCCAGACGTATACCCGAGAAACTAGTTCCCAAGCACACCCAGACGTATACCCGAGAAACTAGTTCCCAAGCACACCCAGACGTATACCCGAGAAACTAGTTCCCAAGCACACCCAGACGTATACCTGAGAAACTAGTTCCCAAGCACACCCAGACGTATACCCGAGAAACTAGTTCCCAAGCACACCCAGACATATACCCGAGAAACTAGTTCCCAAGCACACCCAGACATATACCCGAGAAACTAGTTCCCAAGCACACCCAGACATATACCCGAGAAACTAGTTCCCAAGCACACCCAGACATATACCCGAGAAACTAGTTCCCAAGCATACCCAGACGTATACCTGAGAAACTAGTTCCCAAGCATACCCAGACGTATACTTGAGGAACTAGTCCCCAAGCATACCCAGACATATACCCGAGAAACTAGTTCCCAAGCACACCCAGACGTATACCTGAGAAACTAGTTCCCAAGCACACCCAGACGTATACCTGAGAAACTAGTTCCCAAGCATACCCAGATGTTACCCTGCGGAAATCAATTTTCTCGTCTTATGGGTAACCCCAGATTACCGGTAATACCAGAATACAGCAATAAAGAATACTATCACTTACAGGAGATGGGATTCTTGTCTGCCTCCGCAGTGATCCGATGAGTTGGGGAGTCCCTCCGGAAAAATCCCGGGGGTACCCAAGGGAGTCCACTTCCCAGCGGGTCCTACGGTCAGGCAGAGAGCCGTCCCATCTGGGGTGCCAGATTGTTTCAAAGAACGTCTTCAGAATTTCTTAGTGATTAAGTATTCTTTATTGTCGGCGCCGGGCGTACGGGGGATCCTTCCACCAATCGTACACACCCAGAGGGGCAGGTTATCTTATATTTATATAATGAAACAATGAATATTCCATTAACGCCTATACATATTCATTACCTGAACCCGCCTACCCTCGCTTCATATGTTAATTAGCTTATCAGTCTTTCCCGCTTGCGCAGATTCTTCCAAAAATTGTGGGCCGGGGTCTTTAGAATGTGGGCAGTGGTCTATGGGAGGAAGGCTGTAGGTCTTCCTCACGGTGTACTTTTCACCTTTTGCTCATTATGTGATGGTCTTGCACATTTGCAGTGTTCTTATCAGTCTGAGGTAATTTATGCCCTTGCTGGCCATCTGCTTCTCTTGCTTAATTATTTCTTTTACCCTTATCTGTCCTCTCCTGCTGAAGTGTTCCGCTAAAGTTTTAACACAGAAGGTCAGCAGATAGGCGGATGTCTAACAAAGGATAACAGAACAGACACCACAGGTAGATGAGTCACATGTGGCGGTACATGATATCTACAATTGTTACAGTGGCTAACAAACATGACCACTGTCATTTCTTTCAAAGTCTCTAAAGTTTCTTGACTGCTCGCCTGTCTCAGTGAGTACAGGTTTCTAGAGCGTCTTAAAACTTCTTCAAATATTTAAAAGCTCTAAAGTTTCTTGGCTGCTCACCAGTCTCGATGAGTACAGGTGTTATCCTCGGGGTTTAGGTTGTCTGCCTGGTCCAGCCAGCAAGACGATCGTTCACCCAAGACGTCTCCTCCAGAACACAGCCCTCTTCCACCAGCTGTCTTTTTTACCGACCAGTTCCGTCCTTATTCTTCCAAGGCTTCGGAACGCCACCATAGGGGTCACCGTTTGAGGAGACTGAGGCAGGGACTCACGGATCTGACTAGAAGACCCTTTATGAGTCCATATACGTCTCTTTCTGGGGACGAAGCCTGACTCCCCGTTATGGATTTCCCACAGCTCACCTCTCACCTCCAGAGGGATTTGAGGCCGACTCCTGCTCCTTTCAGCAGATCATGCAAAGTTCTGTGGGATTCCCAGCAAGTCGCTCAGATAAGCGATTCGAGAGCCCTTGACGTCAGATCCTTAAACGGATCACATCGGGGTCACCAATTTGCGGCGAATGAAGAGACGGGACGCAGCTCGATGCAAGCAAATGTCAATTGATTGTACTGAAGCACGCACCAGCAAAGGGTCTCCAAGAAGAGCTGGGCATCAAACAAACTGCTCCTCCGGCGCTCCCTGCTAACCACTGCTCTGCTGGGGCGGTACAAAGCCATCCTCTGGAGAGGTGCCAACACACGCTCCTCCAGTGTGGTGACACCAGGATGCCTCCAGGACGGCAAACGCCAAGACCTTTGCCAAGCACACAGCAAGAAATGGCTCCTCCAGAGCGGCACCACAAAGGGATCCTCTGCGGCCGAGCGCTCAGGGGCTCCTCAAATGCTGCACCATCAACGGCTCACCAGCGTGGCACCACCAACGGCTCCCCCGATGCAGCAAAGGGGCTCCAAGAAGAGCTGGGCATCAAACAAACTGCTCCTCCGGCGCTCCCTGCTAACCACTGCTCTGCTCTGGCAGCACAAAGCCACACTCCGGGTCAGCACGAAGACACGCTACTCCAGCGTGGTGACACCAAGGACGCATCCAGCAGGACAAAAGCCAAGAGCTTTGCCAAGCACAAAGCAAGAAATGGCTCCTCCAGAGCGGCACCGCAAAGGGATCCTCTGCGGCCGAGCGCTCAGGGGCTCCTCAAATGCTGCACCATCAACGGCTCACCACCGTGGCACCACCAACGGCTCCTCCGATGCAGCAAAGGGGCTCCAAGAAGAGCTGGGCATCAAACAAACTGCTCCTCCGGCGCTCCCTGGTACCACTGCTCTGCTGGGCCTATACAAAGCCATACTCTGGAGAGGTGCCAGCACACGCTTCTCCAGCATGGTGATACCAGGATGCCTCCAGGACGGCAAACGCCAAGAACTTTGCCAAGCACACAGCAAGAAATGGCTCCTCCAGAGCGGCACCACAAAGGGATCCTCTGCGGCCGAGCGCTCAGGGGCTCCTCAAATGCTGCACCACCAACGGCTCACCAGCGTGGCACCACCAACGGCTCCTCCAATGCAGCAAAGGGGCTCCAAGAAGAGCTGGGCACCAACAAACTGCTCCTCCGGTACTCCTTGGTAAACACTGTTCTGCTGGGGTGGCACAAAGCCACCTCTAAGCTGGCGCCAAGACACGATCCTCCGGCGCGGTGGACACCAAGGATGCATCCAGCAGGACAAAAACGCCAAGAGCTTTGCCAAGCACAAAGCAAGAAATGGCTCCTCCAGAGCGGCACCACAAAGGGATCCTCTGTGGCCGAGCGCTCAGGGGCTCCTCAAATGCTGCACCATAAACGGCTCCTCCGATGCAGCAAAGGGGCTCCAAGAAGAGCTGGGCATCAAACAAACTGCTCCTCCGGCGCTCCCTGCTAACCACTGCTCTGCTGGGGCAGCACAAAGCCACCCTCCGGGCTAGCACGAAGGCACGTTACTCCAGCGTGGTGACACCAAGGACGAATCCAGCACGACAAAAGCCAAGAGCTTTGCCAAGCACAAAGCAAGAAATGGCTCCTCCAAAGCAGCACCACAAAGGGATCCTCTGCGGCCGAGCGCTCAGGGGCTCCTCAAATGCTGCACCATCAACGGCTCACCAGCGTGGCACCACCAATGGCTCCTCCGATGCAGCAAAGGGGCTCAAAGAAGAGCTGGGCATCAAACAAACTGCTCCTCCGGCGATCCCTGGTAACCACTGCTCTGCTGGGACGGCACAAAGCAACCTCCGAGCCGGCGCGAAGACACGATCCTCTGGCGTGATGACAGCAAGGACGCCTCCAGGACGGCAAACGCCAAGAGCTTTGCCAAGCACAAAGCAAGAAATGGCTCCTCCAGAGCGGCACCACAAAGGGATCCTCTGTGGCCGAGCGCTCAGGGGCTCCTCAAATGCTGCACCACCAACGGCTCCTCCGATGCAGCAAAGGGGCTCCAAGAAGAGCTGGGCATCAAACAAACTGCTCCTCCGGCGATCCCTGGTAACCACTGCTCTGCTGGGGTGGTACAAAGCCATCCTCTGGAGAGGTGCCAGGACACGCTCCTCCGGCGTGGTGACACCAAGGACACCTCCGGGACGGCGACACCCAGGGCTCCTCCGGCGCAAAGCAAGAAATGGCGCCTCCAGGGCGCTGCCACCATCCGCTCCTCCTCGGCACCGTAACAAAGGGCTGCTCCACTGCGGTACGACGAGGGGCTCCCCAGGCACTTCGCCACCAGCCGCTCCCCTGGGGCGCTGCGCTATAGGGCTGCTTTGGGGCAGCGCCACTGGGGGTCTCCAGGGCCAACAGCATCAGCACCTCCTCCGGGGTGGCGTGAGCGCAGTACAGCACAACTCATACCAAGCTGGAAAGAACAGACTTGAAATACAATACGTCATACGACGCATTACAAACAGCCCAGCAGAAAACACAAGATGTACCGTCCGATACAAAATACAACCTGACGCCCACCATACACACGAGGCACGAAATACAAGATGCAACTCAAGAAACACTAAACCCTGCAAAACCAAAACAATACATACAGCACCAAATATAACCCAGGCGAGAGCATGCAATACACAGTACATACACGACTATGCAGCACATACAATATGGAATATGGAACACAAAACCAACTACCATATGCTCCACCAGGTACACCTCCCCCCACAACCCATCCCCGACAAAGCACACTGTACAGGCCACGTAAGACACACAGAAGGCGCCAGACAGTCGAATGCACCAAACCCAACGCCGTACAGAACAGCAAACGCAATGACGCAGCCATGACCGGCTCCCCTGGGGACGTGTGCCGAAGGGCTCTGCCGGGGCGCCGCCGCCTTTCAGGGCTCCTTCAGCGCGGGGCGACGAAAGGCTCCACAGAGACGGCCTGGGCTGCGTGTCGAACGTGTCCTCCAGGGCTGGCACGATGCAGGCAGGGCTCCCCCGGCTAAACAAGCCCAACCCCTGCAGCCTATATGTTCCTTATATGTTACCTATAAGGAAACACCATACAGTAGGATACCAAAAATACCATGACACAATATATATGATACAGAACACACCACGCTACAGAATACATCAGTACAACATTAAAATACATGTAATACAATATAAATGACATTACAATACTTGCAATAAAAGAAAACACACTACATACAAGACAAGACATTACAATACCACGTACCATTACGAACCACCGATACTACCCAATACATACAACACTTTGCATGCCCTAATTTAGAGAAAATAGAATACAAAAGTAAATGCATATAACGCACATCAAAATATAAGGCAATACATACAAGACAAGACACTACATATAGTACCATACAAATCATACACCTCGATATGCTCCAATACGTCGGATAAATGTCATACCATACAATACGTACAGGACAGAACAGAAAACAAACTACGGCACAACACAACACTACAATGCAAAATACAACACCTACGGTACTTTATAAGAAAGGCAATAGAAAATGGTAAACGCACTACAAAACAGAAAAGATTCTGCAATACAAATATTACAATACATTCAATACCACAAAATACACACAAGACACACTGAAATGCAAACAGCAACAAACCAGATGACACAAACCACTGTGCAACGTAATGCCTGCAACACAATAAAGCACAACCCACACCTGCGAAACAGAAAACAGACACTCCCAGTGCCTCTGGCACGGCGCGGCGAAGGACTTCAAGACCACCTGGGTGCTGCGATGAAGAGCTCCTCTGGGGCTGCTCCGTCAAGGGATCCCCCAGCGCGGTGCGGTGAGCGGGGCCCTCCTGGGTGGCGCAAGGACGGCTGCAGTACTACAGAAATTATTGGACGACACTACAGCACAGTACAAAAAGTGCAGTACAGGCTGTCAAGCATACAATTCCTGCCATTCAACACACAAAATGCAGTAACCAGCACCATGCAACTTACAATACAGTACAAATCACAGCGTAATACACAATGCATTACAAAACAAGTTACAAAAGACAACACAATATGGAAAACCGATACGATAAATACCATACCTTATGTTCCATGCAATATGTGCAATACCATACGTACCATAGAACAGACAAAATACAGAAAACGCAATACATAGTGGAATACACACAAAAATTGCAAAAAATTCAGTACAAAATAAAAGACATACAATACGATATTTGCTACAATACCTACAACACAAAATGCAGCCTCAGACACCAACAGGAGAAATGCAATCTGACACACGACACCTGATAAACGCCATACCATGCAAATACTATACCATACATGGACTGCAATACACAGAATACATACAATGCAATGAGCACAAGACAATCAGTATCGGGACATACCACGCGACAGACAGGACACAACATGCGCGATACAATACAACACGTACAACACTTACAACGTTAAAGACAAAATACAGAATACAATACATACAACTCCGTGTGTCACATAGCTTACCACACAATACACACCCTACATAAAATACAACACGCATTACAAGGTATACTGCATTCCAAGAGAAAATACATTCCAACACAAAAAAGCACTAAAATAAAAAGGTACATTGCAATACGTACAAAACACATTACCACATCTAAAACAAAACACACTACGCAGAATACAAAACACATGACAAACCCTCGTACGTTACAAGCCGCGCAATACAGCTCCATACATAGAAGGCAGCGCAGGCCACAATATACAGAAAACACAATACAAAAAGAATACAAAATGTAAGACAACACATACAACGCAAACTACAATACCAAATACATGACAATACAAACAAGACAATATAGAGAATACAGTAGGAATAATGTGACACCATACATACAATACATGGGACCGACGCCATACCATACCACGCACGCAGGAGCCTGTACAAAACAAACTGCGGTACCGTACAAAACGTTCAACTCCAAATACCACAACGTGTGTAAAATACAATGAACAGAATACAAAATACAATGCTAAAGACTAAATCAGAGAGAGTACAAGCAATACTTTGCAATACATGCCATACCAGATAATAGGATACAAAACAGTCAAGTACCACCATGCAATACTCACCACGCTGCTAACAACACCACAGAATATGACACAAACTAGAAACAAGACATACAATATCATGTAACACAATACAGAAAACATTTACAAAACGACGCAAGAAAAAAATACAACAGATGACAAAACATACAAAATATACAAGACGCAGCAATAAAAACCAGAACATGATACCCACCACACAACGTGTATCACGCCATACAACACAAACTACAGCACAAGAAAAAATACATCATGAAAAAAAAAAAAAAAAGGGGGCAATACAACAAAAGTTATCATCAAAAATTCGTCAGAAAACATGGACTAGAATACAAAGCCATATAGACAACAAAATAAAATGCCACATATACAATTCCGTACTTCAAATACAACTCATACTACACCGTATTTCAAACACAATACATGCAACACATTAAAAGCATTCCAACAGAAAATACATACCACAGGCTACAAAATACTGAACAGACCATACACACGATGCATTACATACGGGACAAAATTCAAGAGATTACAAATACAATACATAAAAAATACAAATAGAACACAAAATAAAATACGTACAATACAAAATACAAGGCAATACATACAACAGGAGATAAAGTACAAGGCAAACAAGACAATACCTACAGTACAATACAAATGATACGCCAACACATACAATACAACACATGGCAGAAACATCATACCATACAACGTCGTACTCCATACAAAGCAGACGACAGTACAACACAAAACATACAATGCAAAATGCAATATGTACACTATGTACCACACAACATACGAAATACCAGGGAAAATATGAAATACAAAATGCAATACAAACCACTAGCTATTGCATGCTACAGACTGTGATAAATACCAAAGCGCACAATAGGATACAAACAATGGGCACTACCATACCATCCACCCTAAAACAGAAATAACAACACACAAAACGACACAAACTGTTGCAGGCTACCATACATCAAATACATACCATTAAACAAAATACAGAGCAAGACAATGCAAAACCAAATATGATACAACAGAATACATATCATACAATTCATGCTATTCAACACATACAAAACAACAAAACTTGTAACACAATACATACCATGCAATGTATAAGAAACCATAAAATACAGTAACACAGACTACACCACAACATACATGGCGATACAAACACCACAATACGCAGTATCCTTTCAAGATCACAAGACTATACCCTACCGTATAACACCTACCGTACAATACCTACCACACCAGCAGCGTCAGGAAGATCTCCCGTGGGCGCGGTGATGCACGGCTCCTCTGGGGCTGCGCCAGCCAGGGCTCCTCCAACGGAAGGTGACACAGGTGCCCTAGCAGGCAGCGCAAGGAGCGGCTCCTGCGGGGCAGCGCAAAGAAAGGCTCCTCCAGGGCTGCGCAATCAAGGGCTCCTCCAGCACTAAGGCGTCAACGCCTCCGCCTCAAGGGCGCTGCCACCAAGGGCTCCTCCACGCCACTGCCCTGACGGGCTCCACTGCTGCTCAGCAACGTGGCACTGCTCCACAGGACTCCTATGAAGGGCTCCTCCAGGCTGCCACAAGAAACTACTCCTTTGGCACGGGGCAAACAACGGCTCATTCCACACAGCACGACGCAAGGTGCCTCCGGGAACCACAATGAAGAGCTCCTGTGGGACGGTGCAGCCAATGGCTCCCCCAGAGCAGCACCACAAAGGGCTCCTCCGCCACCAAGCCATCAGGGGCTCCTCAAATGCTGCACCACCAACGGCTCACCAGCGTGGCACCACCAATGGCTCCTCCGATGCAGCAAAGGGGCTCCAAGAAGAGCTGGGCATCAAACAAACTGCTCCTCCGGCGATCCCTGCTAACCACTGCTCTGCTGGGACGGCACAAAGCAACCTCCGAGCCGGCGCGAAGACACGATCCTCTGGCGTGATGACAGCAAGGACGCCTCCAGGACGGCAAACGCCAAGAGCTTTGCCAAGCACAAAGCAAGAAATGGCTCCTCCAGAGCGGCACCACAAAGGGATCCTCTGTGGCCGAGCGCTCAGGGGCTCCTCAAATGCTGCACCACCAACGGCTCCTCCGATGCAGCAAAGGGGCTCCAAGAAGAGCTGGGCATCAAACAAACTGCTCCTCCGGCAATCCCTGGTAACCACTGCTCTGCTGGGGCGGCACAAAGCCATCCTCTGGAGAGGTGCCAGGACACACTACTCCGGCGTGGTGACACCAAGGACGCCTCTGTGACAGCGACACCAAGGGCTTTGCCAAGCACTAAGCAACCACCGGCTCCTCCAGAGCACTGCCATCATTGGCTCCTCCTCGGCAGCGTAACAAAGGGCTGCTCCACTGCGACATGACAACGGGCTCCTGAGGCGCTTCGCCAACAATCGCACCCCTGCAGCGCTGTGATACCGGGCTGCTCTATGACAGGACAGCACAATCACTATGGCGCTTGAAATACAATACAGAAAACAACGTATTTAAAATACCACAGAAACAACGCATCAGCACAGGAAGACTGGAGCTCCTTGAGCACGAAACTCCTGTAGAGTTTCTGCATAATATTCCACATGAAAAACTGCCTTAAGAACACGTTCTGAAGGTGCTGGCACCTATGAACCGCCTTAACTGCCCCTCACTTCAACAGCACACCCTTCACCAACTCCGTTAGCTTTCAAATGCCGAGGGGTGCATGCGTGCGTTCAGCCTTTCTTTTGAGGTGGAAACAGGCAGCACCAGAGGTCCCTGCTCCCTGACGCCAGGCTCAGCCTCTCAACCGGGGGCCTGACGCTAAACCACCCGGCGGGAGCGCCACGCTCGCGGCCTGGCACCGCGCCGGCTCCTCACGGCAGGGCCGCGCACAGGCCCCAGGCCCGCAGGCAGGCTGCCCGCCGCCTGCCTCCGCGATAAAAGCGCCTTTCGCCCCCCGCCACTCCCGCCGGACGAGGCCTTGGCTCACCCGGCCGTCCTCCCCGAAACTGCCGCCGCCGCCGCCTAACGGCAGCTCCGCGCGCGCCTCGCGCCGGCAGGTACCGCCCGAAGCTTCCCGAAGCCGCGCAGGCACCAGCCAATGGGAGGGGAGGGGCGGGGCGGGGCCCAGCGCAGCGCAGCGGCTGCCCACAGCCCCGGCCGGAGCCCGGAGCAGCCCGCCCGCCGCTCGGGCGGCCCGAGCGAGGGGAGAGGCAGCGGCGCCCGGGGCAGAGCCCGCCCGGCAGGGCAGGGCAGGGCTCGCCCGCTCGCTCCCACCCGGCCCCCCTCACCGCGCACCTCAGCCCCGGCCCCGGCCGAACCCCACCTGAAGCCGTGCCTGGGGCGGCTCCGTCCTGACGCAGCCCGGCTCCAGCCGGGCCCTGGGCAGGGTCTCCAGGCCGGCTCTCCCCACAGCGGACGGGTTGCGGCGGGGGCCGCTCCCAGCCCCGAGGGCAGCTCCCCGCCGAGGGGGCTCGGCCACAGCGGCGGCAGCAGCGGCCGCCGGGCACAGCCGCCCGCGGGGAGGCGCCGAGGCGCACTGCCCTCGCCGCAGCCAGACGCGCTCCGGGGAACCCCGCCGATTCCCTCTCTTATGACAAGGCGCCACCCCATTGGCCGGCGGCCTCGACGCCTCCGGGCCCAGCCAATGGCGAGCGCCCTGGCGCCTGTTGCTAGGCGACAGCGCCCGCAGCCCCGGCGGGGCCCCAGGCAGCCCCGGGCCCGGCCCGGCCCAGCGCAGGCCCAGCGCGGGGGGCGGCGGGCTCGGCGCTGCGGAGGCCGCGCACGGCGGGAGCCGAGGGGCCCCCTTGAGCCCCCCTCGACTCCTTCCCGAGAGGAGCCTGCTCACAGGGGGACGGCCACGTGAGCTGCTCCAAAAACACAGCGGGGGTGTTGCACAGGGCACCGCGTCCACCCAGGCCTCCTCAGGCGGCCGCAGGGAGGGCAGCGGGCCTTCACCCCGCTGCAGGGAGAGGGCACTCGGCCAAGCCCTGTAACGTGCTTCCCTGTCAGCATCAACACCGCGCACGCTGACTCCCTTCAGCAAAATACATTGGGCGAGAAACTTGCAAGACACTTGCAATCAACTTGGTGAGATTCCACAGCTGAGCGTATGGAAATCTCTTACTGCCTTGCTGGCTGCCCAGATGTCACGGCAGGATACTGACGAATTGAGAGGCAAGGAAAGCAGACAAGAATTAAATTCATTTGAAAATTAATTCATTTAGGTTAAAAATGAAGTCACATTAGTTTAACTAAAGAGCTGCATTGCAGGTACCGCTCCAAGATTAAGTCATTATCCAAGAGTTCATGTGTATTCAGGCAACCACAACCAAAAATGGCAATAAAGAGGGGACTGCGCGACAGGAGCAGCAGAGCAGCTCCCTCCTCTCGAGCCCCTGTCAAGGGCAGGTACCTGGGCACGGACCCCAGACGGCCTCCGCGCCCCCTCACCTGCCGTGCCCATGAACAGGCCAGCAGAGGTTTGTCTCAACCCAATTAGTGATGGTCAGTGGAAAACCCCTCCCAGGGTCATGCCTGGGCTGGGGCCTCCTCTCATTCTCACCTGAAACAGTGCCTGTTTCTGAGGATCACTCCTCCAGAAAGACATAAGCCAAGGAGAAAGCAGCCAGAGGCTATGGCTAAGAAGGATCAGGGCTTCAGGAAACAGGGTCTCACAGGATTAATCATCGGGTGAATGGACTTGTTTAACATCAGCATCTTCTTAACAGAAGAGCTGTCTAAAGGCCTTTAAATACTTCAAAGGATGCTACAAATCAAAAGGGAATTCACTTCTCCCCATGCTCTGTGTTGAGGGCGGACGCTCCATGTTGACCAGGCTTTAAATGAAGGCAAGGAGAGGCATCTGAGCTGTTACAGAAAGAGAGTTTGGGGGCAGTTTGAGAGCTGCCTGTAGCACCACGAGATAAAAGGAGGGAGGAGTTACAGTCTGCACCCCAACACACAGGGAACAGAGGCTTACACATCTTATAGCCAGATTAGTAAAGCGGATGGGTACCCTCTCAGGTGACAGCTGAAGAGAAGCACTTCTTATTCACTTCGTTTGAAGTACAGTACTTAAAAATGCGTTTGCTGGGGAGGGGGCAGGGGGGTAAATATTCCACCAGTCTGGTTTTTTTTCAGAGCAAAAAAGCGTGTATTGCAGGGTAATGTGATGCAGGCTCTGCACGGTGAAATGTTACCCTCTGCCTTTTGGAGGCAATTGGCACAGACAGTCAGAATGTGCCCTTGATTAGTTCAACAACGTATTTACAGAATAAACTGTACCCAGAGCCAGTGTCATCACAGGACTACCTCTAGACTCAGCTCACTGAGCTGCGCTGCCTTCCTGACTCACTGAGCAAATACTGGGTAACTTGACACTTGAGGGTCTGCTGAGCGCCTGGGTACTCTCATCTGTATCTGCAAGAGTAGTTTCAATCAGGATTCCAGTATCCTGGAGTTACCAGTTCATTCTGCCAGAAGAATAAAAACGCATCCTGCTGTTAAGAAAAGGATACAAGAACAGAGAAATGCACTTCAACAGAGAGAACTTCGACCTACCAGCACAGAGCAGCTCAACCACGGCTTTGACTGTCCCAGTGTGCTGCTTTGGTCACACCCAAGTTTTTCAGTCCTGATCATGCAACATCAAAGTTTACTTCCAAACGTGCTTTTGTGATTACAGATCTGACTGGGAGCGTCCAGATCTGACTTGCTTTCAAAGGAAAGGCTAGTAGCTCCTGTGAGCAGCTTAAATAGCCATTCACAAAATAATGCTGTGAAATAGAGTGCTTTGGCTCGAGGAAGGTTATGGTCACAGAAATCACCAGACACTGTACAAAACACCAAACGGGTTCTTTCTGCATGGAATAACTTTAGCAAACAGTAAGCCATTGGCCAACAGAAGGTGACGTTCTCCAAATTTGCAACAGCTGCCCATCCTAAATGTTTGCATGTTTGACTTTTACAATTTTTGAGAGAAGCTTCTGACACACAATTGGCAGAAGATGGTCCCCACATCCAAAAGCCCCCAATGCCAGCTTGCAGCAACGGCTGCTGCATTTTAAGCAGAGCACATCAAGCCACCCAGCTGAAAAGCTTGAGTGTGCCTGGACGTCTGTCTCCAGCTGCCATTGGGCAGGCATTCCCAGGGCAGCCAGAGCCACACAAGAACACTTCCCCTGCAGAATCTCCAGACTCTGCCCAAAAAGGTGCCAAATTCACACGGCTCCGGTCACCTGTCCTGAAACACACTAAAATTTTTAACTTACTTTCTTGAAAGCTCAGGCGTGCTGTGAACACACGGAAGGGAAGATCTTCCAACAGTCTTTAGAAATCACAGAGACACAAGCAAATGTTTTTTCCGCAGTATGTTACAAGTTTAATTGTGCAAAAAAACAGTCACCAAGACTTCAGCTTTGTTGTGAACTGAACATAATTCCAGTGAGGTACAGGCATGGGAAGAGGTCCTACTGTAATTACAGCAAATACACCATAATCATTGTTTAGACAACCAAGCGGTTCGATAGGCTGATATACTGTTCTCAAGTGATTTACACATATTGTATTTAACTCCTGCACATCAAGAGAATCAAAGAAATGACACCCAAGAGGAAAGCCAGTAGCACTGCACTAACTCAAAAGAACGTTAAAAAAATTTAGACAAACTCCCCAGTGATGGCCAAGAAGTAGTCTGCGATACTGCAGGTGGGCAGTGTAACTCCCCTTCATCCAACACTGTACATACTGTCTTTCAGCAAAAGAAAAGCCTTTCTTAAGGCCAGTATTTCTTTCAAGCACTGCAAGAAGAAGCATTAACAACCTTTAAAACTGTATTTCAAACTATGAAATACCAATGGTGCTGCATAAGAGAGAGATGGGGGGGGGTGGGGGGAACACAAAAAAGTTTCAGAGCTCAGTCCTCTGGTTCCACCACTTAACAAAACAAAAAAACCCATACGGAAAAGAAAGGCCTTGCTGAATCCCCTCACCCTCATTAAAATCCTCCTGCAGTGCCTACATCACTGAGGAAAAAACAGTTTTCAAAGCAGTTCCCCTCCTTACACATCCATGTTTCACCATAACCAGCTTGGACATTTGTAACATCGGTCCATGCAGCTACTTTTTGGTTCTAACAAATCTAGACGCTTCTTGCAAAAGCGTCTCAACATCTTCGTTATCCTTGTCTTCTGAACTTGGTTCCCAGTCAGAGTCTTCGTCGGTAGGTTCGCACTCCTCTTCCTCATCACCTCTAAAGCTGTCACCAAGGTCATACTCATTTGGTTCATCATCATTGGCACCGTCTTTCTCCACAGCCCTTTCTCCTGTAGGGACAACAATGCCATATATTCATGAATAATAAATACAGAACTAAAGAGACCTTGCAGGGGCCATCTAGTTAGCCCCTCTCCTCAACAGGAGAAAGGCTCAACTAAAGCACTCTATCCAATGCTGACAGTTTTGTGTGTGATTTTCAAGACTGCTATGAAAAGCTGTACCATCCCTCTCTGACCACTTCTGCAGGGCTTACCAGTCTGATCAATTAAGAAAGTTCTCCCTAGTGGCTTTTCTTCCAGCACTTGGAAAACAGTAATCAGGCCTCTTCTGACAACATCTTCTGATATCAGAAGAAACCAGTATCAGACAACGTCTTCTGACAACTCTCCTTTCCTGAAGCAGTGGCATACACCATTTCCCTGGTCTTCTTCCCGTTACTTCTGTACCTAAACGAGGCATCTTTCTTGGCATTTAGCCCCTAGCTCTTGCTAGACAGCTATTCTGACCCTAAATTTTCTGCCTGCACCCATCCATATTTACTTAGGGCTATTTTATACTCTTGCTCTTTAGAATCTGACATGGCTTTGAATTCCCATTCACTTCCTTCCTGAGCTTCAGGGGAGCAAAGACAATCTCATAGATCACTCGCCTCCTACGCTCTCAACTTGGATCTGTGCTGGGTAGTCTGTGCTTCCTTTCTGCACACAGGTTAAGGAAACAACAAATGCTCAACACTTCTTTCCTGAGCTGGAGGCAGCCTACCCATTTCCCAGTTCAGTCTATTCTATCGCACTGCTGTCTCATCTGCTGCCTATCCATCTTCTGCACAACCTACACGTTGTGATCAAATTGCCTTCTGTCTTCACAGTATGTCACAATACTCTGTACTGGCAGGAATTAAAGACTTGGAAACCTCTATGTATGAGAAATGGATGCTGCTCAC
Source organism: Falco naumanni (assembly GCF_017639655.2). Taxonomy (NCBI): domain Eukaryota; kingdom Metazoa; phylum Chordata; class Aves; order Falconiformes; family Falconidae; genus Falco; species Falco naumanni. The sequence continues at coordinate 8,382 of NW_024427330.1, read as the reverse complement.
AGCATGTTCTTAAACGTTTTTTAGGCAGCTTGTCTTGCAGTCATCCTTTAATTGCTCAAACACGTTGGCATATTTAAACCAATTCCCAGAGACAGGGTAATCCTGCTTTTTGAAGAAGCCTTATCTACCTGACTCGGTAGCATCTGGGCAAAGTTGCCGCCCTAGCAGCATTGCCTTCTCCTTTGACTTACCAGTAGCTGTGAACCTTTAACAAGTTGATTTCCACTGCTTTTGGACTTTGCCAGATGTGCACAACCATTGCTCTACCAGCCTATGCTACCTCCCTTTTTCCTACATGCCCACAATTCCTAACTAGCCACCGTCTGTTAATATTCCACTCATGTTATGCTGCCCTTAAGTCATAGCCCTGAGTAAAGCTCTATTTGTTCCTTTTCCCCCCAGCCTCCGCTTTCTGCATTCTTCTCTCATCTGGAGATAACCTGTCAATGATCTCATACAAGTCATTTATCTGTTGAGCAGTTCTTATCATCTTTTATATGAAACTAGAAATGTGCTTTTCTTCTCAGCTACACAACCCAGTCCAAATCAGCCATGTTTATACCAACCTCACGTATGTCTTTGCAGCTTCTTGAAACCTCGGGTCAGAGCTCCAGACACTCAAGCTATGCGTGTGGTGAACAAGCAAGAACACCAGCACCTGATGTAGTCAGATCACATCCTCTGTCAGTTACATTTTTCTGCTAGTGGGAATGTTACTATTCCAGCATTATCTTATGGTCTGATTAACATTTTATACTCTATAGCAGCTCTCACCCTAGGTTTTCAAAAGCATTTACAGTAGCAGTCAAGTCCCTCAAAGGTACACAATTTTATGGGTGAACTGTGCTACAGAGACACCCAATGACTACTTCGAATAGAGTCAGCCACGTGTGACACAGCCGATACTACAACTGAGAGATATCCTGTGGGCAGCAACCTATACTGTGCACCACCTAGCAGAAAATCCTGAAAATGTCCAGCTGTCAATTTCAGCTGTAATCCCATATGATGCTTGCTAGTTTACTGTTTACCAGACTTTAGAGGAAAGTAATCATGCCCATGTTTACCCATAACAGCAGAATTTCTTCTAAGAATCACAGACTATGGTTGTGCAGAAGGAATTACGTCTCAGAGGGAGATGTTGAAACAAAGATGCTAAATACATTAAGAACAAAACCTCTCTTCTCAGACGAGGCCTGTGAGAATAATAAGCCCAAGACCTGCTTAGCAAAGAAAAGCTGCTCTTACAGCACTGCAGGTATTTTACAACAGAAATAGGAATTCTGCAAAAAATACTGATGACTTCCATATGTTTCCTACAAATGTATGAGGAGCATACTATGTTTTTCATCCCCATCCACCAATGTCTTTAGATTTCAGCAGCAAATGATGCGCTTCCGTCCAGGTCTTCTCACGCCAGCTCTTTCTGCTATAGTCTAATTCAGCTCCACAGCCCCTGAAGCTGCTCATTAAGCACAATTCTGCCTTTCCCCTGTTCCATATTTATAAAGATGACCTTGAAACATTCTCTGAAAGTATGTCCTTTACGTGGGGAGAAAAAGCTTGCTGACCACCCCTTTCCACAGGGTTGTATCTGGAAGTGACCTGATCAGCTTGCTAGATAACATACAAAGAAGTGTGTAGCAGAATTATGCATAGGCCATAGCCACAGCAGGTCGTTCGTCCCAGTAGCAACAAGGTAGTAAGGTCATTCAGCAGTGACAATGTAATGACAATGTAACTCTAGCCTTTCTCCTTTTTTTTTCCTTCGTCTCTTACAGCTATTCCCCCAGTAATTAGCCTTAGACTATTTCGCAGAACACAGAACACATTCTCTATGGGCAACTTGGAATCCATCTCGTAGCAATTACACTAACGATGTTAAAAACTAAACGTGGCAAGTACCATGTAGGTGGCACCCTTCTTCTCTTGGCTGGTGGAGTTTCAGTACACTTGTACGGAAATTAATCCTGCTGTGCTTAACAGTGCAGTTGTGCCAAACAGCACGAAATAAAGGCTGATGGAACCCTGCCTGTGTGATCTTGCATGGCTCGGGACGACCGCCTCAGATGCGAGCTTGCTGAGTGCAACCTTTTACAAGCTTTCACCTCAAGACAACTAAGCAAGCCAGTCAACAAGATAGTGAGGGGAAAAAATAAATTTAAAAAAATCATCAAATACAAACAGAACTTTAACGAGTGAATTACCTTCTTCCCACTGTGCATGGAATATCAATTTTTCCCTGGTTCGTTCTTAGGAAGAGGAGCTGAATTTAACAGATTGAGTTTCACTCCCACGTCAAAGTTTTACACGCTTACAAGAGAAGCACTTTTCCATCCATAACCACACCTGGCTGACCACCTGCCACGAGCTGCACGCGCAGGATCTACCGTTCCAGTAAGGAAGGTGTTCTTATGAAAGGCACAGCTACAATTTAAAACCTTCAAGATTAGCTTTGATTAGCTTCAGATATGCACACAGTCCAGCTTGCTTCATTATAAAGTCTTAACCACTCGCTGCACTTACAATGCTGCTAACAATTTTCACCACTCTACAATGCACATTTCTGCAAGGCAGCGGCGATCAAGATGGGGCTCGTACTTGCATCATGGGATGTGGCAAAGCATACAGCTAACAAGTATGCCTCAGAACACACTAGTGCACAGATACAACCACACCAAGCATTCAGTGGCAGCCAAAGTACACACATACACGCTAAGGAAATGGGATGGGAAATACATTTCTGAGTGGAAAGCAAGTCACAGAACAGAATGGAGGCCAAACCACTTTGTCTAGAAAACTACAGCTATTTGCACTTCAATTTACTTTCTCTAGAAGGCGTATCTCTCTATTTTGAAGATTTCTTTAGGAAATGTCCAGTCACACCTTGGTGATCTCAAAGACGTCAAGTTAGTTCCCACTTCCACTCGAGAGGCAGCAGCTCCACATCCTCATGCCTTGTTCAGGCCAGTGAATACGGCATATTATCAGACTATCAGACTGCTCTTCAAAGCTCACTTTTAAATTCTTTTAGAAATAACAGGAAGCTTCACATTTGGAAGCCAAACTGAGACAAAAAAAATTCCAGACAAAAGATGCCTGGAAACAGACCTAAAGGATATTTAACACTAGAGCCCATGCACCTGCAACATGTAAGTTAATATTATTGGCAGCCGCAAAGCAAGCTAGGTGTACTACTGGTGAATGGAGGAGATACTCATACACAGTATTACAGGTTACATTATCAAGAGAGACTACAGCTTGCCTGTGATACTACAAAATGCTCACTGATGCCTAGAAACTAAACTTTGCAGGACACGTGCGTAGTTTACAGTGAATGCCGCCCCCAGCTGAAAGGCATTACCCTTCTTCTACACTTCAGTCCTAACAAGCCTGTAACATCAATACCTCAGAGTAAATCTAAGAAAAGCTCATCGCCACATCCACAGGTATCATTTGAAAGTTATTTCGAGGTCAATGCAACGCAGAAGGAATATCTCAATGTTTCAAGAGCCATCAGTCTTCATGGGGTAACCTTAACTAGCTGTGGATGAACTACTGGCTCCTTTCGTCCTATTATGAACCCTCTTTAAGGAAGGAAGAATTGGTTTGGTCACACTCGTCTCTCCTTAAAACATTTGTTTGTTTCGCTGCCCGCTTCCAGGGAAGCACAGGTGTGCTCAGCCAGGACGCCTGGCACAAATCCAGTTCAGCACTATTACTTGTGAAAAAGGAAGCAGAGTTTTACTAAAATAACGACTACCTTCTCCTCGGATAAGTGTTATCAAGCATCTCCAGCACTACTAAATGCCCAAAACCCAAAGCAGATCAGTTGCATCCCATGATGATGTGCCCGTTCATACCATCAGAACATACCATTTTTTGAAGTTCGTTGTCATGTTCGACTTTCAGTTACTAAAGAAAGAAATGTTATTAGTCAGGTCAGAGTACAACATAGCAATAAGGGTTATTCCTAGGGGTTGCTACAACAGAAGACTGACTTATTAAAAGAAATGCTGCAATGGTTGTGCTGTCTTCACAAGTGTAAAAACTACTCTGCTGCCCCCAAAAGACCTTTTTTTTTTTTTATTAAATGATTCTTGAAAGATTACTCAGATGAACAACTCTTACAAGTAGGAACCATGCTGCCTGCAGACAAATGTCATCAGTACTGGTTGCGGTTTTTAAAGCAGAAAATTGCAGTATTTCAAAGCATTTAAATATTTTACACCATTGTTTCCATAAATGCAATTCCTCCTTATTAACCATAGAACCATAGAACGGTTTGGGTTGGAAGGGACCTAAAAGGTCATGTAGTTCCACCCCTCCTGCCATGGGCAGGAGTAATGTCATAATCCTGATTTTTTAAAGTAAAATGCATTATCATTACATTTCCATAACTGTTCTGCTCTAAAGCATTGTTCTTTGCATTGGGAATTAAATTGGAAAAAAACCCTCCAAGTCCAATAATTAAGAAAAAGCACAAAAAAATGCAAAGTATCTCTCTGAATTCTCTAAGAACAGACAAAATGTAAACAGTACATTCCCCTGTGTTTTGCAACAAGTCTAGTTACTGGAACATAGAAAGACTTTTAGAATATAAGCTCAGATTCAGTTTTAATTATATCCTCTCCAAGCCTCAACAGAGCATACATGCTATGGGGATGGGAAAAAAAGGTATAGAAAAAATTTACCGCAGTATCCATTTGAAATGTTGAGAAATACTTCAGTGTATTCCCTGTTTTCACTGTAATACTCCAACTCCAAATGGAGGAAGCAGAATAGAGAGATCTGCTAAGATCACACTACACCATGCTTAATTTTCAAAAAAACCTGTTAAACTCATGAAAATAGCCACTTGCCACGTGGCATGTTTCTCAAATCCTAAGATACAAAGCATACAAACTACATCAATGGTGTCTGACCCAGACCATCTTGCTTCAGTTGAAAAACATTTAAAAAAGTGAATGTTAAGTGTGCAGCGGCCAAGCAACCTGAACTTCCTTATCAGTGTCAAGGGCAGCACCTCATGCTTAAGAGCAAGGGCGCAGGGCAACACAGAGCAAGCCGCAAATGCAGTGTTACTCACTTAAAGCATTTTATTCCAAGGTTTTGGCATCAATTACTGGGTTTGGGGTTTCTTCAGCTGTACTGAACAACTTGGCTTACCTGGAGGTGCACTGTGCTTGTATTCTAGCTTATGCTGTGGATTCTTCCTGCAAAGAAGAAAACAGTACAAGCTTGATTTGCCACCTTGTTCCACACTTAACAAGAACTCAGCAAGTTCCCAGAACTCCTTTGTATTTTGTGAATAATTTTAATTTCTTTTTTAAATAAAATTCTGTGACCAGTGCTTTACTGCAGTGTCTCAGCATATCAAATGTAGGGTGGAAAAAAAAAAAAAAAAGGGTTCAGTAAGAATTCCTCTTGTTTCGGCCTTTAATTAAAAAAAGAAAAAAAAAAAGCTGATCAAAACCAAGAGATGAGATAGTTGTAAGATGAGATGCATTTGTTCAGCATAATAAGAAGTGATCCAATTATTTACTCTCACTAGAAACGAAACCAGAACATGAACCTCTGGTGCATAAAGCACAATGCACGCCCAGTGCATCACAAGTCTCAGATACACAGGCAAAGCTTCAATATTCTGCAACATAAAGCTACAAATCAAATAGTTTGGGAAAATTATGGCTTGTCGCAAAGTAGTATCACAGGGAAAGGACATAGAAGGATTGTTAAGAGAGATTATTCATTTCTGCAATATGCTGCTGCAATCCAGAAAGTTCAACATACAAGTGTGTATGTCTTCTATTAAAAAACAGCATCAATGCAATGAAAAAAATAAAATCAAACTTACTCTGGGATCTGCAGTAAATGCTGCCCTCATTCAGGCTGTGATCCAGGTCACAACACGCTGATTTATCCCCCTCCACACACCCCCACCCCCCAAGCAGTTATCCAATGCTGTTCTAATATTTTAACTCGGTCCCACTTACATCGTGCTCATCTGTTGTGTTAGTGCATTAGAGGCTTTTCTCAAGGCTGCACGTTAAAATAGTTTCAGCTCAATTTACTGTTTTGCAGAAAATAATAAAAAAAAAATATCCAACTTTGGAAGAAAACTGGATCAGTTGTCATAATTTTTGCTTCTGAAAAGAATGAAAGCCCACTATTTAAGAATGACATACCACGTGACATTGCTTGAAACACAAGATTAATGTCTGTAACTGCAGAATTTTGGGGATATTTTACAAAACACCCTTCCTGTGAAGACCACCTTGTAAAACTAGTTAGTTATTTATTTTCTTATTCTTCAAAACCAGCATACTCTTCAGTAGAAATACCTTATTTTCATGTCAGATAACGTGACAAATTCACATACTTCAAGTTGATTTACAGTTTTATGGCTACTGCTGTCCCAAAGCACATGACATGTGCATTAGAAGGGATTGTTATCTGAATAAAAACATGCAAGTACACCTTTTTTTAAATACACTGTACCGAAACAAAAACAGTTGCCTAATTCAGTGTTTTGCAAGTATTGTCAGCATCAGAGCATTTGATCCCAACTCAAGGCATAGCACTTAGATAATTCAATTAGGTATTCAAGTAGTAGCCAGCAGATAAAGACAACAAAAATAACATGAAAACCCTTCAAATGACACCTGTTGCTTCTACCCCCAAAAGAATGAAACGCAGATTAAGAAAAGATCAACTAATGCAGCACAGGAGTTCTCTTACCTGCAAGGGGAGACAGTTTTAGTTCCGTTGTACTCCTGGAAAGCATGTCGGCAATTTCATGACCAGTATAAACCCAGATTTCTGCTCCCGAGATGAGAAATTCATCTCACAGATGTTTTTCAGATGAGAAATACTTCTGTGTTAGCTGAACGTAAGATGGATTTTTCCTAAAAGCTACCCTCATTTTCTTACATTTTGTGAAGAACACGCTCTTTAGGATCATCACACTTCCCAGGAGAGAGAGAAAATGTTTTTGCTCAAGCACAATCTTGAACAGCAGCTGTTCGTTTCAGTATGCCCCCACAGAAGGGCTGTTGCCTCAAAATATATCCTTTTGTCCATTGCACCAATTACAAAGCAGTCATGAAACTCTGCTAAATAGAAGTGTAAAACCTAGATGTTGAGAAACAAATGGAACAAAAGGATCTTTTGAATCAACAGTGGTTAAAAGAAGCAGCAGTCTGCCATGAACTGCATTTTCTTGCTGGTACCTAAATTATGCTTGCTTACACATCAAATACGGATTAAAACAGAGTGTTTGTACAAAACCTCAACAAATATTTTATCAATATCTAAACTAAAAGTTACATATCAGGAGCAACGCGTAACAATAACTTATTGTTTCTATACAAGAAGAACAGTTTACTGCATGTTGAAAAGTGAAAAAGTTTTGATTGTTGGGCCGCTGAATAGGTTTCAAAAGTCAAGTCTTCAGGTTCGCCGGCTGAAATCACAAAAAAAATTTTGCACAGACTTGGGTGCTTTAAAGGTAGAAGTCTGTCCACAGCAGATTTTGGAAGGCCACAGTCGAGGTTTAACATCACTATCCTATAGCCATTTTGCAACTCCAGGGGAGAACATTCTTAACCGGTAAAACAAGCAAAGCCATTTTGCACAGTGCTTCTTACCTGTAACAAGCCGTTCCATACGGACATTCAGGCCGGTTATCTTTGTTATCCTGAGTTACGATCTCGGTTTCATGATAGTCATCATCGTGAGGGTGACTGAACTGCTGAAAGTGAAGGGGATTCTTCCTGCAAAAGACAAAGATAGATCAAGAACCGACTATTCCATTTTTACGCAAGAAGTGGAGACAAGAAAGGTGTTACTGAATCAGTGACAACTCATTTTTCTGTGGTTACAGAAAGAGCAGCTTTTAACGTTTAACTTTATGCAGAATCTAAGACCTGCTTTCAGGGTAAGAGAAGAAAAGTTTTGTCTCAGCACAATGCCGCAGAGAGGTTAAAACACAGAATTCTCCTATTTGCCACCAGCTCCAAGTTTCAGACCTCCAACACATACACAATCTCCTGATGTAGTCATATAGCACTGAATCTCTACGAGCAGCTGGCTCCGTTAGGACTCCCTCTGGAGCTGTGCAAGTGCCACACAAACCTCTCGCAAAGTCTCAGCTCAAGCCGCAAGGATCACCCCTGGCAGCCGAGCAAACTGCAGCACTGGAGACTTCCCACGCTCTCCGGTGATCGCCTGTGAGCTTTAGGCAATAGGTCTCAATCATTCTGTTCCGTGTGAAAGTTACTCCTCACTTGAATACTTCAAATGCCAGCGTATTATTCCAGAGGGATGAAGTACTGAGGCCTGAGCAACAGGCCCCGAGCCAAAGCTGACCTCTAGACAAAA